>NW_011889347.1:598474-711734 GCF_000151845.1 Pteropus vampyrus
TATATATATATCACTATCCCTTACATATTCGTAATGGTAACCACACAACAAAGATTCAGAACTGAAGTATATGACATAAAACAAGAAGGACCAGAGGGAAAAAACATAAAGGCCAACCAAAATAAAGAAAACAGAAACACAAGGACAAGGAAGCAATGGAAACACCAAGTGACCAGAAAACAAAAGATAAAATGGCCATAAGAAGACCTCATATTTCAATAATCACCCTAAATGTAAATGGACTGAACTCATTAATAAAAAGGCACAGAGCTGCAGATTGGATCAGAAAACAAAACCCAACCATGTGCTGCTGCCAGGAGACACATCTCAGTTCCAAATACAAATATATATACAAAGCGAAAGGCTGGGAAATGATATATCATGCAAATGGCATTCAGAGAAAAGTGGGAGTAGCGGTACTAATATCGGAAGAAATAAACTTCAAAATAAAAAACGTAAAGAAAGATGCTGAGGGACACTTCATAATGACAAAGGAAATCATGCTCCAAGAAGACAACAATAATTAATTTCTATGTTCCCAGTCAGGGAGCCCCAAAATATGTAAAGCAATTACTAACAGAACTAAAGAGAGAAACAGACCAAAACACTATCATAGTAGGGGACATAAATCCCAATTGTTGGATATGGACAGATCATCCAAACAGAAAATCTAAAAGGAAATAACATCCTTAAATGACACATTAGTCCAACTGGACATAATCGACATATACAGAGTCTTTCATCCCAAAACAACTGCTTATACATTCTTCTCTAGTGCACATGGAACATTCTCAAGAATCAACCACATACTGGGACACAGAGATAGCCTCAACAGATATAAGAGGGTTGAAATCATACCAACTATATTCTCTGATCATAATGCTTTGGAAACTAGAAATCAACTGCAAAAGAAAATCAGGAAGAACCACAAATACATGAAGATTAAAGAACATGCTACTGAAGAATAACTGAGTCAGAGAAGAAATAAAAAGAGATCAAGAGATACATAGAAATGAATGATAATGATAGTACAACACATCAAAACTTTAGGGACATGGCGAAAGCGGTCATAAGAGGAAAGTTCATATAATTACAGGCCTATCTCCAAAAAAAAAAAAAGAACGAGCCCAAATAAATAACCTAACACTTTATCTTAAAAAACTAGAAAAGGAAGAACAAATGAAGCATAAAGTCAGCAGAAGGAAAGAAATGATCATAATTAGAACAGAAATAAATAAAATTGAAGACAAGAAAACAATAAAAAAAATAAATGCAACAAAGACCTGGTTCTTTGAGAAGGTTAAAAAAATTGGCAAACCCCTGGCTAGACTCACTAAAGACAAAAGAGAAAGGACACAAAGAAACAAAATCGGGATGAAAGAGGGGAAATTGTGACAGACACTGCAAAAATACAAAGGATTATACAAGAATAATAAAAAAAAATTAGATAACACCAAATTTAATAACCTAGAAGGAAAAGATAAGTACTTAGAAAAATACAACCTTCCTAGAATAAATCAAGAACTGGAAAATCTAAATAGACTGATCGGCAGTATGAAAATTGAAACAATCATCAAAAACCTACCAAAAAGGAAAAATCCAGGACCAGATGGCTTCACGAGTGAATTCTACCAAACATTCAAAGATTTAATACCTATTCTTCTCAAACTCTTCCAAAAAAAAAATGAAGAGGAGGCAATACTACCTACTCATTTTTTGAGGCCAATATTACTCTGATACCAAAACCTGGTAAAGAGAACACCAAAAAAGAAAACTACAGACCGATATCTCTCATGAATACAGATGCAAAAATCCTAAATAAGATACTAGCGAACAGAATACAGAAACATATTAAAAAGATTATACACCACGATCAAGTGGGCTTCATCCCAGAGGCACAGGGGTGGTTCAACATATGTAAATCGATTAATGTGATACACCACATAAACAAATTAAAAAATAAGAATCATATAATCATATCAATAGATGCAGAAAAGCCTTCAATAAGACACAGTATCCATTTATGATCAAAACACTTGACAAATTGGTATAGAAGGAAAGTACCTTAGCATAATAAAGACTATATATGACAAACCCTCAGCCAACATAATACTTAATGGTAAAAAAGTAAAAACTTTCCCTCTAAGATCAAGAACAAGAAAAGGCTGTCCACTATCACCACTGTTATTCAATATAACAATAAAGGTCCTAGCGTGTGCAATCAGACAAGAGAAAGATATAATAGGCATCCAAACAGGAAACTAATAAGTCAAACTGTCACTATCTGCGGATGACATGATTCTATATATAGAAAACCCTAAAGATTCCACAAGAACACTACTAGAAACAAGCAAAAACAGGAAAGCTTCTGGATACAAAATCAATGTTCAAAAATCCATAGCGTTCCTATACTCTAATAATGAAGTGTCAGAAAAAGAAGTGGAAAAAATAATTCCCTTCGCAATTGCAACAAAAAGAATCAAATACCTAGGAATAAATCTAATGAAACATGTGAAGGACCTATATAATGAAAACTATAAGACCCTATTAAAAGAAAATGAAGAAGATACAAAGAAATGGAAAGATATTTCATATTGTTGTATTGGAAGAATCAACATAGTTAAAATGACCATGTTACCTAAAGCATTATACAGATTTAATGCAATCCCCATCAAAATCCCATCAGCATTTTTTAAAGAAATAGAACATAAAATCAGCACATTTGTATGGAAGCACAAAAGTCCCCAAATTTCCAAAGCTATCCTGAGAAAAAAGAACGAGGCTGGAGGCACCACTAAGCCCGACTTCAAATCATACTGCAAAGCGACAGTAATCAAAAAGGCATGGTATTGGCAGAAAAATAGAGACACGTACCACTGGAACAGATCAAGAGTCCAAGAGTAAATCCATATTTGCATGAGCAAATAATTTTTGACAAAAACACCAAAAATATACAGTGGAGAGAGGAAAGTCTCTTCAATAAATGGTGCTGGGAAAACTGGAAAGTCACCTGCAAAAGAATGAAATTAGACTGTTGTCTATCGCCACACACCAAAATTAACTCAAAATTGATTAAGGACCTGAATATAAGACCTAAAACCATAAAATACATAGAAGGAAATATAGGAAGTAAATTCAAGGTCCTTGGGCTTAAAGAGGATTTTATGAATTTCACCTCAAAAGCAAGGGAAGTAAAAGCTAAAATAAATGAATGAGACTACATCAAACTAAAAAGCTTCTGCTCAGCAAAAGAAACCATCAACAAGGTATAGAGGCAACCTCCTAATGGGAAAATATATTTGCAAGCAACACCTCCAATTAGGGCCTAATATCCAAAATATACAGAGAACTCATATGACTCAATAACAACAACAACAACAACAAACAAACGTTCTAATCAAAAAATGGGCAGAGGACCTGAACAGACACTTCTCCCTAGAGGACATACATATGGCCAACAAATATATGAAAAGATGCCCAATATCTCTAGGTATTAGGGGAATGAAAATCAAAACCACAGTGAGACACCATCTCACACCTGTTAGAATGTCTATAATCAACAGGACAAGTAATAGCAAATATTGTAGAGATGTGGAGAAAAAGGAACCCTCATAAACTGCCGGTGGGACTGTAAATTGGTATGGCCACTATGGAAAATAGTGTGGAGGTTCCAGAAAAAACTAAGAATTGACCTACTATATGATCCAGCAATCCCTCTACTGGGTATTTACCCCAAAGACTAAAACTCATATTCAAAAAGAGGTTTTCACACCGATGTTCATAGCAACATTATTCACAGTGGCCAGGAAATGGAAGCAACCAAAGTCCTATGATAGATGATTGGTTAAAGAAGCTGTGGTACCTATATACAATGGAATATTACTCAGCCATATGAAGAGATGAAATACTGCCATTTGTAACAACATGGATAGACCTTGAAATAATCATACTAAGCGAAATAAGCCAAACAGAATAGGTTGAAAATCACATGATATCATATATGTGAGATATAAACCTGAAAGCAACAAACAAACAGGACAAACAAATAGAGACTCATGGACATAAACGATAAGCTAGTGGTTACCAGAAGATAGGGGAGAGGGTGGAGATAGATGGGGTAAAAGGGGTTAAATATGTGGTGACAGAATGAAATCTAACTATGAGATGTGAACACACAATACAATATATATATGTATGCCTTACTGTTAAAATCTACAGCTAAAACTTACTGGATTTCGTTAACCAATGTCATCATAAATAATTAATTATTTATGTGGTGACAGAAAGAAATGTAACATTGGGAGGTGAACACACAGTTTAAATATATATCTATATATATATATCTATATATATATACATATATATACACATATATATATGCACACACATATATATATATACACATATATATGTATATGCCTTATTGTTAAATGTACAGGTGAAACTTATTGGATTTCTTTATCAATGTCACCATAAAAATAATTAATTAATTTTTAGAAATAAGCACATATAAATAAAGAGATTGGACCATTAAAAATAATAATAATTAATCTAAAAAAAAAAAGATTGTCTACGGAATGGGACAAAATATTTGCAAACCATGTATCTGATAAAGAATTACTTTCCAGAAAATATTTTTAAAATCTCTCACAACTCAACAAGAAAAAAACTAATTTGAAAATGGACAAAGGACTTCAATAGATATTTTTCCAAAAAAGATAGGCTAATGGCCTACATTCACATGAAAAGGTGAATAACATTATTAGTCATTAGGAAAATACATATCAAAGCCATAAGATATCACTTTGCACTCATTAAGATGCCACTTTTTTTTAAAATGAGAAATAACAAATGTTGGCAAGGCTGTGGAGAAATTGAAACCTTTATATATTCCTAGTAGGAATGTAAAATTTTGTGGAAAACAGTTTGCTGATTCCTCAAAAAGTTAAATGGAATTACCATATGACCCAGCAATTCCGCTCTTATGTATATACCCAAAAGAATTGTAAACAGATGTTGAAAAAAAACTTGTACATGAATGTTGATAGTTGCACTCTTCACAATGGCCAAAAGGTAGAAACAACCCAAATTTCCATCAGTGGATGAATGGGTGAACAAATTGTGATATAGCCATACAATGGAATATTATTTAGCCATTAAAAAAATGAAGTACTGATATATGTTACAACTTGGATGAACCTTGAAGACATTATGCTAATTGAAAGCAACAATTATGTGACAAAAGGTCACATAACTCATGATTCCATTTATATGAAATGCCGAGAATAAGTAAATCTACAGACAGAAAGCCGATATGTGGTTGCCAGAGGCAGAAAGAAGAGAGGAGGAATGGGGAGTAACTGCTTAAAGGTACAAAGTTTCATTTTAAAGTAGTGAAAATGTTTTGGAGCTAGATAGAGGTGGTGGTTGCACAATGTTGCGAATGTACTAAATGCTATTGCATTGTTTACTTTAAAATGGTTAATTTTATGTTATGTGAATGTCACCTCAATTAAAAAAAAAAAGCAAAAAAGAACAACATTCCGGCAAACAAGGCAAGGAACTGTATCACTTTTTCTTACCTAGCCTCAGAATCCACATGGTGTCACTTTCACCATATGCTGTCAAAATAGTCACAAAACCCTCCAAGCTTCAAAGGGAGAAGATACAGTCCTCTACTCTCAATGGGAGAATACCCCAATGGTCATTGGTGATTTTAAGAAGAGCACCTATAGTGGAACGGTAGGGCCTAAAATCAGGCCACCCGTAGTGAGTGTGTATGAGGATGGAAAACTTGACTGAAGGGCTTAAAATACTTGAATCAATAAAAAGACATGGTATGTTCCAGGATAAAAATACTCAGCTTTATAAAAATAGATATTCTCCAGATTAGTCCATACATTTAATGCAATCTCAACTTGAATCATAACATAGATTTTTATAGGAGTTGAGGAGCTGATCTTGAGATCATCTAGAGAAGAAAATATGTAATTATGAAAAAGAAATATTTTAAAATAGCAGAGTAAGGCTTGCACTACCAGCTCTCAAAACATAACACAGACTATAGTAATTAAAACAATATGATGTTGGCACAGTGACAAAGAGATCAATGGAATAAAACAGAGAGTCTAGTACAGTCCCATGTATGTGAGCAAATATAATATATGCTAATTAAGGCTTTGCAAACTAATGAGGAAAACTATACTAGCCAATCAATGGTGTTGGGACAATTAGTTGTTGAACTGGGAAAAAAAAATACTGTTGGATATGTACCTCTTATCATATCCAAACATAAAGTCTAAATGGAATAATGAGCTAAACACACGTGTACTCACTAAAAATAATCTAAAACTCTATAAGAGAATATAGGATAATATTTCCTTTTCAAGTAAGTCATAAAGTCTATAAATTATAAAATAATATCGTGATAGATTTTTGACTACATAACAACTTTTTAATAAAAAAACAAACAAAGCTGAAAGAGAAAAAAAATTTGTGATATATAAATATTTGTAATGTGTCAAACAGGTAAAGGACAACTATGCAAGCTACATAAAGATCTCCTTTTTAAATCAATAAGAAAAAGACAAACAACCAAATAGGAAAATTGGTTAAGGAAAGGAACAGGTACTCAGAGTTTTAAAAATAAAAGACAAATAAAACATAAAAACATACTCAACCTTTATTAGCAATCAGGTAAGCACAAATGAAATAACAAAGAGCCAATTTTCACCCATCAAGTTGACAAAATTTTAGAACATTAATGATATCCAGCTTTGAAGAGATTGTGGAAACAGTTCTTTTTATGCCCTGTTAGTAGGAATGTGAACTGGTACAGCTTTTCTTGGAGAGAAATTTAGCAGAATCTACTAAATTAAAAAAATGTACACTTTTCTACTTCTAGGAAGTAGATCCTAGATAAGTCCTTCGATGTGTGCACAGATTTTCAGTGCACTTGTTTGAAATAATGCAAAGTCAGAAACCTAAATGTCCATTGGTCATGGACTGTAGGCAAGGTAGGGGTTTGAAGAAGGGTAAAGGTCTGGAATGGTCTACGAGGGCAATGGGAAAGGGAGCCAACTCAGAACGAGTAGAAACATTGCCAGGCATTTCAAGAAACCTGCCAAGTTTGGACATCATGAATTTGGAGTGACTCCAACCCACAGAGTTGTGATATTTTTGCCTGTGGAGGAGACAGATGGTTCGAATGCCCTGGGGTTCACTCATTTACCCACCAAATATTATGAGTGCCTATCAAATGCCAGGAAGTGTTCTAAGCTCTGCAATACAGCAGTGAACAAAATAAATAGGATACCTGCTTTCATAGAGCATGCATACTAGGGAGGGAGATGGGCAAAAAATATACAAACAAGTATATAATATAAAGTCAGGTAAATGCTCTCAAGAATAAATAAAGCAGAATAAGGGAATAAAGAATGACACAGGCACTGTTTAAGTACTGAAATCAAGAAAAGCTTCTCTACAGAGGTAATGTTCAAATGGAGATCTGAATGAAGTGAGGTGACCCATAATGATATCTGGAAAAAAGCGCATTCCTATTAGTGGGAACAGTATGCGCAAAGGCCTTAGGGTGGGAGCATGTTTTACTTAAGGTTGGAGAGTAGCAGGATGGATGTAGTGGAAGGACAAAGAGACAGGAGAGTTAAATGTGCTAGTAAAAGGGAAGTTTGGTGATTGGTTTTGCAGTTTGGACCAAATAGGGAGGTAAGTGAGCCAGGGGATACTGATAAATGGAGAGGAGGAGTATAGGGTAACAGGAAGTTTCAGTGAGGTCAAAAAACAGGTGTAATAGGAATGAGGAAGGTAGGACTTTTGCCAGAAGGAAGGGAGAATGTGATCAGAAAACAAGAGGTTGGAGTTCAGTATATCAGAGGACTGTGGTTCCAACGATACTAAGGTACAAGGTGATGCTTGTGGTGTGAGAAATTGGGAAGGAGTGGAGAAAGGGCTTTGAACTGAGGGACTTTGAACTTGAAGAACTAAAACATGAGATGAATTGTTTGACAGGAACCTTGATGTCACCCAGCGTAATGGCAGATATGTAGGGGAAAAGCAGCCCTGAGCTGATTACCATGATCCTCTACATCAGGGGTCCCCAACTCCCGGGCCACAGACCGGTACCAGTCGGTGGCCCATTAGGAACCAGGCCACACAGCAGGAGGCGAGCGGCTGGCGAGCCAGCAAAGCTTCATCTGTACTTGCAGCCTCTCCCCAGTGCTAGCATCACAGCCTCAGTTCCATCTCAGATCATCAGACGTTAGATTCTCATAGGAGCACAGGTCCCTGGTGGCAAAAAGTTTGAGGACGGCTGCCCTACATGACTGAGGAAGTGTTGGGAGGCAGATAATGGGAACTGTGACAAAATCAGTAAGAGAACTAATAGGGAAATTTGACCTAGCCAAGGGGTAAGGGAGAGCTTCTCAAATGAAGTGACAGTTGAGGAGACTTGAAGGAGAAGGAGTTGACAGGGCAAGAGAGGGAGGAAGGGCATTGCAGGTAGAAGAAAAAGAACAGGCAAAAAGTCCTGTGGTAGAGGGAGCTTGGAAAATAAGAGAGGCTGAAAGAAAGGCAGTATGGCTAGAGTGACAATGGTGAGGAGAGAGGCATAAGATGAAGGAAAAGTAAAAGGATCAGGTTACTAGATTAAATGATTGAGAAAATGCCAAAGAACTACCAAATGGAGACTTGAGTAATATTGACTAGAACCTTGGTGAGCCACAGGAGTGTTTTAGCCACGCATCTTTGAGTAACACAAGATCTCTGAGTGGGAAGTATAGGTTCGTAACATGACTGGCTGGGCTTAGGACTCAGCCAGGGCCCAGAACCTGATTTAGTCTGTGCCCACAGAACCAAACCAAGCTAACTGCCTCACATGGAGTTTCAACCAGGCCACTGTGTCTCCCTAACAAAGTTCCTAGCCCATAACCACCAACTTATTCTATGAAGAGGAGGAGCTATAGGCAGCTGAGAGCAGCCTGAAAGGAGCTGCCCTCTGGCTCCACCAATATCAGCAAAAGGAAGTCCAACCCTCACTGTGAGAAGATAACCTCTCTTCTGGCTGCCTGGTTGACTGGCTGGAGTGATCCTGGGTTGCCACAACAAAGACCAGCTTCCATGAAAGGAACTCTTGTCCCCACCCTGTGGCCAACCCTTACACACACACACACACACACACCACACAACTCAGGCGTGGCTGAGTTTTTGTCAAAGCAGGGCATAAGTGATGGAAGGGGTACCCAACAACACTATGACAGTCTTCTGGGAGCTAGACAATTGCCACCACCCCCATCAAGGGCATGAAGGACATTCCTTTCAGGTTAGCAGTTGTTGAGGTTCAGTGTCAATTATCCAAACTTGTGTTGAGCCCACTTTGCTAGGCTCTGTCCTGGATGCTTCGATGCATGCAAAGATTTATAAAAGCAAGCTCCTGTACTCAGGGACAGATGACATAGGAGAGAGAGTCAAGACAACAGAGGATTAATGCAAAGCTTTTAAAATAGAAGCTAAAGCAAAATATTATGGGGGCCCCCATGATGAAAGGATGAATTTGAGCCAGAAGTCAGGGCTTAGTGGATGAGGTGACTTTTGAGCTAGACTCTATTAAAGGGAGGCTTTAACCACTGAAATAGATTGACTTCTATCCTGAGGATAGTAGGAGCCATTGAAGAACTTCAGATGACGGCAACTGTGAGGCCCAATGAGGGATCAGGGGCTCTGAAGCCCTGCAGACTCAGATTTGAGTCCCAGTTCTGCCATTGGACCTGGGCCAAGCCATTATACTTCTCCAGCTTGTCTCCTCTTCTGCAAGTGAGGATCCCACCTGTCTCCCAACATGGTTAACAAACCTAATGAAAGGGTGGGAAAGGGTGGTCACATGCTATGCTACATGGTCAAGGGTGTACAGTCTTTCAGTCTTTAAGGTCACATCAAAATTAGATTGAAGTCTCTTTCCCACCTGCATAACTGTAGGACCTCAGGCCCCCTTTCAAGATTTCATCCTCAGTATCTTGAAACATCCCTAGCAGGGTGTTTCACAGTGCTCAGAGTCCCCTCAGGTCTCTGACTTTTCTGCTGCCATGGCACTGCCTGCCTGTGCCCTCTCAGGCAACATTGTTGCCACTAATCGGCCCCATGACTACTGACCCTCCTCATGACCACTGCCTGCAGTGTTATTTCTGCACCTATTCTGTTAATGTTTGTGCCCCTGCTGCTCCACAAGGCTACCAGGATGCCCTCTGCCACTCTGGCCTGCTGGCTCTCACTTCACTTTTCAGGCTTCCCTTGCATTGCACTCTTCCAGAGTGGCCCGCCGCAGAGCTGCTTGGAAGCCAATTCCTTTACATGCATTTTCTCAGTTACATACATGAAATGGTTTGTTATTATGATCTGAACTGTGACTCAGGACACCTACTGTCACCAAGTAGGAAAAAATGCAAAGTCGGGTAGGTGCATTCTGATTGCAGGCATTGGTGCCCAAAGAGGGCAGACCTGGATGGAAAGGTAGGGTGACAACCCTAGGGAGATATCAGGGTGCAAAAAAGAGGCATGAGCAGGAGAGACCCTGAAGAAGAACCTCTCCACTTTCAGAATCTGGCCTTGAGGTGAGCCTTGGACCAAAAAGTAAAACAAGAAGAGATGGACTGCCTGCACAGGCCATAGCAAGACTCCAGTGACCTTCCAAACATCTTTTATACAAGGACTCTTAACCATTCATCCTCCCCACCCTGAAACATTGCTTACCACTTCAGGCCTGTTGCCAACTTGGGTTTATGTCCCCCAAACTGATGACTAAAGACATTGGTTTCGAGATAAAGAGGTAAGGGAGGAGCTGAGATAGAAGGTAGGTGAGGTAATCATTGCCACCAAGGCAAGACAGGGATCCTGGGAACAGAACCAGAGGACTGAGTACTGTATGGAGCCTTGGTAGCCTCCGAGACCATCCATGGGCAGAGACCAAAAGATGCGAGAGGGACGACTATGTGTTTTTAGCTTCCAGAGTTGGTATTTCAGCCCAGCTGATCTTTGGCATAACATTAACTGCCATTTCAGCAGTTTTGAATGCCAGGGGCAGGAAGAGCAAAGTACAGATGAGCTAGGTTTGAGTTTTAGTTATGTATTTGGCTCAACATATACTTATAGAGCATTGACTTTTTATGGTAAGTACATTTCGAAAGCTTCACAGACATTAACCTGCTTAACCCTCACCACACCCCTAAGAAGTTAGTACTATTATTACCCCAACTCACAGGTGAGGAAACTGTGGGCTCACAGAAGTGAAGTCACTTGCTCAGCACCATGCAGCTAGTGGGTGACAGAGCTAGGATTGAAACTCTGGCAGTCTGGTTCCTAGGCTCACTTGGTGAAGGCAGGACTGTTTGTCTTAGACAGCTGTCTTCAGGGTCATCTGCACCCTCCCACCATGACCCCATCAAGTCAACCTACCTGCCCTTCGGGATGGCTAATATGGTGAACAGAGGAGGAAAAGGACTTTGAGGGGGCATTTCCTCAGTCCTCTGGTCTCTAGGAATAACTTCATTCTCAGTCCTAGAAGGGAAGAGATGGGCAGAGAAAAGACAGCAGGAGTGTCAGCAATTCCAGAACCACACAGGGTTCTCTCAGTCCTTGTTCCCAGGCTATTCCCTAAGCTGTGGGCAATTCCCTCATCTTTTATTCCTGGAGGTGGAGTTCCCTGAATCTCTTCACTCATTTAGATTCCTCTCCTTCAGGGAGTCCCATGAAGGACCCCCTTTCCCTCTTCAAAATGGTGTATTTTACTGTGTTTGGATGGATCATTTGAATGCTGCCTTAAACTTGTGGACATAAGTACGTTAAAACTAAGATAAAAAGGAATGGGTAGTTTGCCTCTAGGGACTTCCAGGCTAGGTGAGCACCTGTCTATTGGGTCTGTTTGTCTCTCAGAAGTATTTCTTTCTGGCCAAGAGTTCTAAAGGGCATTTGCTGGGAGCTGCTTTAGCACTGGTGCAGTAAGCTGCCCTCTGATGCAGTGGGTGTGGAGACAAGCTTGGTCTCAGTTTCTCTGCTTCCTCTGTAGGGAGTCATGCTGGTTAAGAGTGACTACAGAAGAATCAAAGTCCTGTTCTAGAAACTATGACAGAAAGATCATGTCTAGTGAACAAAATTTGTCTTCTGGGAGCCCCTAATCTCCCATTTCTGGGTTTTCTTCCCTCTTCAGTGGCATCCCTTGATCTCTTCAAATAGACCTTTAGGCCTTTTCCCTCTCAGGTGTGAAAGGTGCCAACAGTCCTAAAATAAGGGCAGTCTTCCCCTATACCAGTGGCTGGTGGCACTTTTACAGAGTGAGCTCCCCTGAGGGCACTCACCCCAGCTCAAAAAAGTAACTCTCCGACTATAACTAACTTCTCCCAAAGAGTGCAGTTATGCTTCCCAGGCACTAGGGAGAGAGGATCCTGGATTTTTCTGACAAAGGCCAGCTTAGAGGAGAAGGAAGGATAAACAACCACCTGAAAGCAAAAATGGGACTGCAGCCAGAGTTCCAGGATAGGAAAGCTAATAAGAAACAGCTTGCCAGAGAGAGGCGAACAGAATTCAGGAATGGCTGAGGCTGACTGCTGTACAGGGGGCTGGTAGAAGCAGGGTAATTGAAACCAGCTGCTGCTTCTTTGTCTCAAAGATCTTTGGACTCTGCCTGGGGCAGGCTCACACCCTACTCCACGTGACTAGGAGCCAGCAGAGGCTTCTCTGCCTACCCTGACTCCTGGAGACTTCAGAAACAACAGATCAGAAAGGTTCTCTCCATACACCAGTCAGATACCTCCTTTCCAAAGCCAGCCCCCACCCCCTGGCTGCATCTTCCCCAGAAAGGCCTGGAGGAAGAGATCAAGAAAAGAAAAGGCCTGCCCACTCTCCCCCATCCCTCCATCCATCCAGCACCAGCATCTGAAGACTCCATGGCCCTGGTTCCCTGGGCCTGCTGCCCCTGGCTTGTCCTCCTCTGTGGTAAGTGCATCCCATTCCCTTCCCCCTTTTCCTCCTGGTAGGTCACATCCAGCTGGAGATCAGCTCTGGCCTCCCCTTCTGGGCTCAGTGAGGGCTGGGGCACAGGTTGTCTTTTTTTCTCTTGGCCTCCCTCTCTGTCTTGAGGAAGAGGAACCCCAGGTCCAGTCCTTGGGGCCCTCAAGACTCAGGTCAAGTCTGGTTTGGCACTCTTCTATTCTTATCTGTTAAAGAAAAAAATTATTCTGGTACTTGTTAAAAGAGCAAGGAAGAATTTATTCAAGACTATTGCAATAGGGGCACCACAACAGGGGAGGAAGATTAGGTTCAATTCCGAGTACAGCAAAGATGGCCAATGATCAGAGTGAGGAGATCAGTAGATGGAAATTTCCTAAGAGGAGGCATCAAAGGTAGGGAGATTCTTGCTAACCCGACTGAACGGGATACTCATTGAAAGCAGGCCAAGGTGATTAGATGTCAAAGGTGATCAGATATTAAGGGTAGAGGAATTTCTCTAAACTAACAGCAAGAATCTTGCTAAGACTGGGTGATGCAGGCCCAGCAAGGACAGAACGGACATGGAAAGCCAAAGTCAAGGCTTAATCGAGAAGAGGCCTTGGAGGAGCTTAACTAAATTTTGGCTCTTGTTACCCTTATGGTGCCCTATTTGTCCTCTTTGGTCACAACTAAGTGCTCAGCTCAATATCCTCCACACCCTCTCCACCTCCAGCCTTAAGGAAACCTTCCTTCCCTTTGCTCTCTATCAGCAGGACCATGCTCATTTATTCAGCACCAAGTTCCTGAGCACCTCTCAAGTGCCAGGGACCAGAGAATGATTTGGCTGCAGATCCTGACCTTGGAAGCCATAGCCAAGCCTCAGAAAACAGTAATCTGGGTGTCCAGAGGACTTAGGTTGACTTAATTTTGCTTCTTATGTTGATGTCTTAGCACCATCATTTTGCCAGAGATCTGTTTCTGCAAAAATGAGGATTCATTTTCTTAAATCAACAGTATGGGTCTCATCTCTCCCTTGAGTTTATGAAACCAAGACAGCCAGGCAGGGTATTAATGGTGTTAGACCCCAGCCACCCTCCTTCCATCTGTAGCACAACCCATTCAGAAGGTAAAAGTATAGCATCTCCCCATACTCAGGCCCCCATTACATAAAGGCTGGAGAACTAGAAGGAAGGACTATCAGAGACTACTGGAATTTCAGGACCCAGAGCTTATAGGACCCTGTGCTTGGTTATAGTAGGTACTTGGGAAATGTTTGCTCAGTGAATACTAGATAACTCTCCTTGGATTACACCAAATTTGGGAAAGAAACCAAATTGGAAACTAAGTCTCCATACACTCTGTCCCGTCTGTGGCACCGCCCTTTCATGGTTGTTTGTTTGTTTGTTTGTTTTTGTTTTTGTTTTTTGTACTCAGATGGCCTGGGTTCAAACTACTGCTTTACTAGTGACTCGAAGTGGCAAAACTTACATGGGTTACCAAACCTATCTGGGCCTCAACTTCCTCTTCTATAGAAAGTAGACAATAATACTTACCTCACAGGGCTGTTGCAAGTATCAAATGAGATGCTATAAATAAATTGTTGACTTCAGTGCCTGGCACATAGTAGGAGCTCTTTAATGCTAACCCACCTTTCTCCATCAGGTGACAATGTCAGACTGTGATTGCCTGTCTTATATTTTAAAACTAACCTAGAATGATAGGCAGAGATTTAGATTATAAGAGTTGGTACAACTGGGTCTTGAATTTAAGCAAACCCAATATATAAATAATTAGATTTATAGAAGAGTAAAATGAAGGCGGGGTGATTATTTAGTGAGATCCTCTAGAACATTTCGAAGAAAATTTGAATTACTAAAATTTAATTCACACACAACTCTTCTCATTCAGTAGACCCTAAAGAGACCAAATTAGATTAGAAGGGAAAAAATTGATTTAATGAGTACTAAAACCCATCCAAAAGTAGCAAACACTTGCCGATGAATCAGGTTTCTCTGATTGTGACCCAGGGTGCCATCCAATTCAGCCTGATTTTCTATAGAATTTGATTATTTTTATCCTCAAGTCGAGTTGGACAGCATCCTGTGTTTGTTTCAAAGAATGGAGACCCTGCAGGGATAAGGAGGAGGGTTGGAGGAACATGTCCCTATGCTCTCTAGGAATTATCTGATCTCCAAGTGACCCTGGATTTTTTTCTCCGGGTTTCTAGCTTGTGCCTGGGGCAATCCAAAGCCAGCGGACCCAAAAACAGAGGATGTGAGAAACTGTTCATCCAGCCCTCAGGTGAGACCCTGACTTGGCCCTGCCGTGGCGGCCATCCCAGCACCACCTCCACTCTCCAACGCCCACCTCCACTCTCCAACGCCCGCCTCTCCGCCCCTGCCCCTCCTCACAGCTCCCCTTGTTCTTCCCATCCTCCACTGGCTCAGTTGTTACCCTTTCCCTCTTATCAGCCTTCCTCCTGATTTCTGGACTCTGGGCTTAGTTTCTGATTAACATCCTTCAAGACTGTCAGCACATTCTCAGGTGCATGACATCCACCTCCCTCCTTCCCTCCCATCCATTCCCACAGCAGGTTATCTACCATAGTCCTGTCTTGGGCCTAGGCAGCCCCACTAGAAGGAGGCGAGGGAGGGAGAGAAGGAAGGCAGGAGTCTCCTAGCTAAGTTTTGGCTGAGTCTAGGCAGAGGCCAGGAGGAGAATGAGAGAAAAGGAAACAAAAATTCTGGAGGAACAGAGAAGAGGGAGGCACAGAAGGAAGGAGATAGAAAGTCAGAAAGCTAGAGGAGCCAACAGAAGGTCAAGAGAGGGAGGCTTGGGATGTGAAGACCTGAAGATAGCCCACTATACTGGAGCTGAAAGGTCGTCCCTTCCTGGCTGGAGATCGAAGTAATTCTTTCCACAACCAGAGTAAGGGAAAAGAGCTTCTCCAGGCAGGGGTTGGCCAGAAGGTGAGAGATGATGGGCCTACCAGTATCCACTAAATCTCAGGAGTACATGTGCTTGTAATGACAACTTTATGAGACCACTGGGGCAGGCAGATAGGTGGTCTTCAGCCACATTACTTTTACATTAAAATAAACATGGATATATTGTGGAGTAGAAGGCAAAACAAAACAAAACAAACAAGCAAAAAATCCCACACTTTTTATTTTAAAGATAAAGCAGGCTTTAAAGAAATTTTGACTTAAAGAGATCTTTCTGGACAATGTCCCAAACTGCTGAGAGGTACTCATTCACTCTCCTCTGCCATTTGAGACCAGTGAGTGAAAACTTGAAAAATTCCCCAAGGTAAGGTTGCCCAGTGAAATACAAGACACCAAGTTACATCTGAATTTCAGATAATGTGTAACGTTTTATATAAGTATGTCCTAAATAGTTCATGGGACATACTTATACTAAAACATTATTCGTTGTTTATCTGAAATTCAAATGTGACTGAGTGAGCATCCTGTATTTTTATTTGCTAAATTGGCAATGCTACCTCCAAGGTATCTAAAGAGAGACCACCCCCCTGCACTCCCCAACACCCGGCCTGGCCCAGTGCCAACATTCATACCCCTACAACTCTCACCCACATCCTCATCCCAAAATCAGGTGCCATTACTGTCACAAAGGGTCCCTCTCTAAGCTCTTCAACACCTCCATCTCTGGTCAGCCCAGGCACCTTAATCTAGACGAACTTATAACATCAGCTGCTGTCCCATCCTTCCATGCCAGCCCAGCATGCCCAACCCCAACCTGCCTAAGGAGAGGCTGGTGGCTCCTTCGACACCATTTTCACTAAGCAATATATGTCTATGTGTGTGTCTTGTCTTCCTGTCACATGTCAGTACCTTCCAGTTACTGCGGTCAATACCACAGAGAAGCTCACAGCCCTCCGCCAGCAGATGCACACCCACAATCTCTCTGCCTACATCATCCCAGACACGGATGCCCACATGGTGAGGGACAGCTCTGCCTCCACCCTTGCCCTCTCTACTACCCCAGGTTGGTTTATGAGAACAGGCCACAAATAGGAAGCTGTTAATACTCAGAAGATGAAGGCAAAGAAAAGACTTAACAAGTGAAGGGAAGGAAGTGGGGAGCTTGGACATGGGAGTTTAGGGCAGCTAAAAGAATGTAATCTTTTCCATAGGAGAGAAGACATTGCCAAATCTCCTTGACTTCAGGCAATGAAACTATATACAACTTCAGAATCAATTTTGATTGCTTCCTAGATGGCAGACCCAGAATGAATGTTTAGGGAACCCTGCCCTAGGAGGTTAGAATATGGGCTGGGAATTGGACAGGAAGAATGCTAAGCTCTCTTCTGGATCTGCCCTTCCAATAACCTAATGAAATTATCCAGACCCTGGACTACATGAGTTTGGGATGTAGGCTGGGGGAAGAGAAGCAGACAGGAAACAATATAGTCTGAATAACTGCTTTTCCCAAAGCAGTGCCCCTGTCCATCCATCTTGCCCTTTCCCACCACTGGACCCCATCTACCCTATCTGCCTTCCCAGCGCCAACCCAGTTGGAAGAGAAGGAATTTCCAGTGTCAATAAGATTACTTGAATTACTTTTCCCACCTGCTGGGAAAGACTAAGAACCTTGGACACATGTCCGAACTTCAGTTTCTCCTTCTGTGAGATGGAATAATGAAATATGTCTCCAGTGATTATGAGGATCAAAATATAATAATGCAGAAGTTACTTATGATGTAGTCAGTGTGCTTACTAGTCTAGGGAGGAGGGACAGCTGGAGGGGAGAACCAAGAAGAACCAAAAGACATGATCTCAGACTGCACAGAATTTGCATTTGACAAGGGAGACAAGACTCCTTTGTAGAACAGTCCAGTACTAGGTTGTGAGTTTTACACTCCAAGAGATACAGTTGTTCAAAGGAAGAGAAGATCCTGAGAGCTGGAGAGAGTTGCAGATGCCATCCTGGAAGAGAAGCCCTGCATGCCTGGGCTTGTAAGACTGGTTAAATCTGACCAGAACGAACTAGGATGTGGTTGGGAGCCTTCCATGTAGGGTCTGACTTCATGAAGAAAGCTAACAATACTGTTGTTGATTTCCTAGAGTGAGTACATCGGTGAACATGACAAGCGGCTTGCATGGATTACAGGCTTTACAGGGTCTGCAGGTGACAGTCATTACCCTGTCCTCATTGCTTCTGTTGCCTAACCCAGAGGTGGTCACAGATTCCCTGGCGTGGTTAGTTCTCGTCAGCCAAGAACCCCAGGACCTAGTGTTCAGAAATTTCTTGCTACTCTCTCTGCTTCCCCTCCACCACTCCAAAAAGGGTCACCAGGGCAGATGTCCAATCAGGTTCCCCAGAGTACACATCTCATTGTCCAGCCAAACTTCTGCATGAAGAAGATAGCCCTCTTGGTTTCCCTCCCATGCTCACTGCCTCTGCTGCAGCCTCATCCAGCTTAGCACTCCCTGGGCCCCTTTTCTGGAATAGTCAGTACTTCTATGTCTAGCCACTAGGAGCCTGCTGATTTCCTTCACACAATGGCTCACTTGGGGACAAAGTTTTACCTTGCCAGTCCTTTAAAGAGCAACAGCACTTCACGTAGCCAAATGTAGAAATCCTTATGGCGTCCCAGTTTCTGAAGAGGCCTCATACCCTGATCCTGGCCCCTTGAATGAAATCCAAGCTTCTCTTGCTAATCCTTAAACATTCCTCCCCTGGGCTTCAAGCTGTCTTGCCTTAGCCATCATGGGCCCTTCTCTTTACCAAAGTTTCTGGGTTTATTTTCTCTGCCTATCCTCAGCTAAGCCCCTGGCTTAGTGTCCGTATGACATTGAGTCTTGATACTGACTACACTACCTTTCCTGAGAGCACCTACATGCAGCATCGACTCTTTTGGACTGCCAAAAGCAGGCCCCGCTTCTCCTGACAAAAGTCCTAATGGCCGCCTTAGGAGAGGCCCTCAACACAAAGCAGAGATGCCAGACCCAGGACACCCTTTCTGCTGGCTTCCGTCAAAGCTCTCTTTAACATCTCCTGCCTCATTTCCTTCCAATGAGGGAGAGAAACTTTCCAGAGATCCCTGTGACATTCTCAAAGCCAGCACTGTATCACATATGCACTAACTAAAACCACATCCTTCACCTTTACCCTCACTTTCAAGTTTCTTTGTTCTTCCCCAGGAACCGCAGTAGTGACCATGGGGAAAGCAGGTCTCTGGACTGACAGTCGCTACTGGACCCAGGCTGAGCGGGAGATGGACTGCAACTGGGAGCTCCATAAGGAAGGTAAAAGGACTACATGGATTCCCCCCACCTCAGCCCTGGAACCTGGACTAGGTTTGGGGACATACAGATGAGGGGATGCATGAAAGGCCATGCTGGGTCCCTATGAGAGCTGAGGAAATTTGAGGTCATCCCTAAACTTTGAGAATGCTATCAAGAAGAATACACATGGCAGGACTATCACAGACAGAAACCTGGCTGGAGAGCCTGGGGCTGGCCCTGGAGGTGACTCCTGTATTCCTTCATGTCTTTCTCACAGTTGGCACTACACCCATTGTCAACTGGCTCCTCACTGAGATTCCTGCTAGAGGGCATGTGGGCTTTGACCCTCTCCTCTTCTCCGTTGGTAAGTTCTTCCTTCAGTCCCTACATTTGTCCACAACAATGAAGGTGACTCAGGTTCCCTGGGATGTAAAGAAGTGAACCTTGATAGAAGGAGGGGCAGGGTGACTCTAAATATAGAGTATTTGAACTTGTGGTTGTAAAATATTTGCAATAAGAATGTAATCATGGATTATATAGTAAAAATATATTTAAGAGAATAAATACAGCATTTTTTAAGTCATGAGTGCAGAGACTCAACCTATAAGCCTCAGGTTAGGATGTCCTTAAACCCAGAACCATCACCAGTCACCTGGAACTCTACCAATTAGGGCACTAGAATCGCTTCTGTAGCCCTCTTCTGGAAGGCAGCTTGGAAGGGTCAAAGTAGTTGAGAGGGCTTCTGACTAAAAAAGCATAATTCCTTCACCTCCAAGGAATACAGCTCCCTGAGTTCTGGGATCTCAGCTGACTGGCAAGCCTCCCCCCAAGGATGGAGTTCTTGAAAATATGTACTGAAAGGCTCCCACTTAGGAACTTGCTTCTTTGACTACCTTTCTAAAGGCCATCAACCATTCCTTTGGGTTGTAGTATTAAAGCTCAGTTAAAATGGTTAGTACAAAAAGAGGGCCCCACAGCCAATGGCACTTTAAAATGAGCTTAGCCAATTGGCTGTGGACAGCATTGGGTGGGCTCATGGCGATTAGGCCTTAAAAGTGGAAAGAAGAAGGACATACCCCAGGAGGGCTAGACTTCTTGGAAAGGCTCTGGGCAGCTGGGGCTGCAGGAGCAGAATAGGAGGCAGAGTAGATAAGTACTAACTTTGCCTGAGTCACAGTTTTTCCCTGAGGTATAAATAGGCAGAGAATACGTTACTCCTTCCTATCTCTGCAGCCTCCTGGGAGAGTTATGACGCGGCCTTCCAAGGCTCTGACAGAGAGCTGGTGTCCATTACAGCCAACCTTGTGGACCTGGTGTGGGAGTCAGAGAGGCCTCCAGCTCCAAGCCAGCCCATTTATGTCCTGCAAGAAACATTCACAGGTGATTCCCTAAGCCACTTCTCCTTCCCAGCATGTAGTTCCTTTGGCTGGAAAATTTGTCCTTAACAGGTACCAAAGCAATGGTTCTCGAACTTTTGTGTACACCCAAATTGTCCAGGACGCTTGTTTAAAATGCAGAATCCTGGACCTTTTAAAAAGTGAGTCTGAATCAAAAGATCCCCAGACCATATTTAGAAAATGCTGGAATAATGAATGTTAAGATTTGAAGCAAGAGAGAGCAGGAAGGAAAGAAACAAGAGAGTCAGAGAAAAATGAAAAAACACACATTTTTAAAGAGAGAAAAAAACATGACAGTTGCTTATCTGGTATTGGAGACCAGTTTGTAATGAATTATTCAAACCTTGACTTCCAGCCATCTGTGATGAGGAATTTAGATTTAAGATGCCTGGGGTTGGCTGGGCCATGGTGGACAAAAGGAGTAAATAAGCTCTGAGTCAGTCTGTGGCACAGATTAGGGTTCAAGTTTTGGCTAGACCACAAAGGAAAGTTCACTAACCCCAAAAACTTAAAGATCAATAATCTTGACCCTGTTGACACCATCTAAATAT
Source organism: Pteropus vampyrus (assembly GCF_000151845.1). Lineage (NCBI taxonomy): Eukaryota > Metazoa > Chordata > Mammalia > Chiroptera > Pteropodidae > Pteropus > Pteropus vampyrus. The sequence continues at coordinate 619,667 of NW_011889347.1, forward strand.
GTCATAAAAGAACAGTATGTTCTATGATTCTTATTAGAAGTAACTAAAATCCTGACTGTGAATCGGTGTCTTGGCCACCACCAGCCTCTACCTTGCCGGGAATTCTGAACGAGCCAATGGACTTGGATTCCTAGGAATATTGGGCAATCTGAAAGGCTCCTTTCCCCCATGCAAGTCCATGCACACTTATTGTTTGGGAAGGAGTCAAAAAAGCAGGAGGGAAATGTCAAAATAGCAGGTCTGGTGAAACAAGTTCAAATTATGTCCAATTTTCTTTATCTGTTCTGATGTAACTTGCAGAATCATTCTTTCTACATCTCAACACAGTTTGTACAGAAACTTGCTGTCCAAGACTGTTCGATCAAAAATAAAACTCATCTCATTCAGATAAAGAAGAGCACAGTTATGTCGGGAAGGGGAGGGGATAAAGGGGAGAACCTCCCAGGGACTGGGAGATAGTTTGTGTGAGTTTTGTCACTTCCTACAAGTGAGGGGAAGCTGAGTCATGGCAGGCTAATAATCTTTAAGGAAGAGCCATCCTGTACCAGAACTGGGCCTGGAAACCCAAGAACAGAGTTCTTAAATCTCTAAGGTTATAGAGTTGAAAGAGACTCTCTCTAGCAACTCAGAGGTTTAAAGAGCAGAAAGGGCAAGAGGAAAAACATGAAAAGCTAGTTACTCAAAGACATTTCTATATCAGACAATTTAAATTTGCTTTCATTAGTTGTCTCAAAAAAATATATCACATCTATAAACCTTGAAATAATTCAAAATGAAAGAAGCCAGTCAGAGAATGCTCCAGATTGTGTGATTCTATTTGTATGGAATATTTAGCAGAGGCAAATCTATTGAGAGGGAAAGCAGATTAGTGGTTTCCAGGGGCTGGGGGAAGGTAAGAATGAGAATTAACTCCTTATGGGCTACAGAGTTCTTTGAGAAGGATGAAAACAAAAATGTTCTGGAATTAGATAGTGGTGATGGTTGCACAATCTTGTGAATGTTCTTAAAGCCCCTAATTATGCACTTCAAAATGGTTAAAATGATACATTTTATGGTATGTGTATTTTACCACAATAAAATAAAATAAACCTTACGAAGTATTATACCCAAAGTTTTTATTCTTGTTGAATCGTTTGACCTGTTGGCATAAAGTGTTTTTCTAACAGTATTAAGTTATTTATGCTAATCTCTGAGCCCATCTAGGACCCTTAATGTTTATGACACTCTGACAGTAAATTCCTAGCCCTGCCTAGAGGTGGTAGACTCTTTACATGCATTGCAAGGAGCAGGAACAAAAGATGAAAACTAAAGTCCTAGGACCAGAATACAAGCATCCCAGCAAAGATAGCTCTGTGATACAGAGTTTAAGGACAGGTTTGGAGACTGACAGTGTTAGCAACATAGTCCGGTGTCTATACAGATTAAGAGTGTAAGCCCATGTAGTCAAATAGACCTGTGTTCAAATTTCAGCTCCACCCCTCGCCAGCTATAAGACCCTCGATTAGTCACTTTACCTCTCCTAAGACTCAATTTCATTATCTGTAAATTGGGCCAAGTAAAAATTAAAACAATGTAAGCAAAATGTTTGGCCCAGAACTGTGGCTTATTAAGCACCAGGGATACTGCAAAGAGGAGACTTAAACATGGCCCACCGCAATCCCTTTTCCCTTCAACCAGGGCTACTCTCCTAATCTCTGTTCTGCATGCATATTTATTGATCAGAAAGTTATACCAGACTTACTATGTCCCAAGACACCATTCTATGTGCATTACAAATATTAATTTATTTGATCCCCATAACAATCCTATTGAGGTAGACACTATTATTATGATCCATTCTAATTTTACACATGTGCAAAATAAGACACAGAGGTGCTAACTAAGTTGCCCAAGGTCACCTAGCTAGTAATGGCAGAGCCAGGATTTGAATCCAGACAGTCTGGGCCCAGAGCCCATGTCTCTAATGACTACACGAGTAAGAGTTTGTTTGAAAAAAAGTGTCCTACTGCTTTTAAAGAAATGAAAAACTATTTTCCTAAGGGAGCCCTCTCAGGAACAGAATGTCAAAGAGAAGATATTGTCACTTATGCTTTCTTTCGGCTTCGTTGCTACTAGGGAGCACCTGGCAGGAGAAAGTATCTAGCATCCGCAGCCAGATGCAGAAGCACCACAAGGCCCCAACAGCTGTGCTTCTATCAGCGCTTGATGAGACAGCCTGTGAGTACAGATTTACAGAAACATGTAGGCACCTGGGTTGTCCTAACACTCAAGCCTCCTGCAGCACAGGACTCCTCCCCCAACCACAAGGTACCCATTGGCTCTGAGAGCTCCTTGGCCATGGCCTGTGGGAACTAAGATGGAGAGGGAGCAGGATATCATGTTTGTCGAATAAGGCAACCAGGAAGCCCAGAGCAAGCTGGGGCCAACCCCTAGGCCACTGAAGAATGGCCTGACCACAGCAGCAAAGGCTTCCGTCTCAAGAAGGGGAAGAAGCCCAGTAAACACCTCCCAGCAGTCTGGCCACCTTCCCAGGGCACTCACATACAAAGCTTTAGCCCCTAGTGTGGCTCTGTTCTGTCCCAATGTAGCTCAGAGCTTTTTACCTGACCCCAGCTCTAGGCTTCAGAAAATCTTGGACCCCACTGAAACTGTGTGTTGACTACTTGCTGGATATTTGCATTTTTCTGGGAGAAAAGGTCCATAGCTCTCATCTATGCCTCAAAGACCCCCCACCAAAAGACTAAGAAACATACAAAGGTAGATGATTCAAGTATGCTGCTGGAAATCTTTGAGAGAGGGCAAAGCAAACAGTGGGGCAGAGGCGTCAGATGAGCTGGCCTCAGGCGGTTCAGCCTCATAAATAGTATCCATTGATCATTTTTCCCAGGGCTCTTCAATCTTCGCAGCAGTGACATTCCTTATAATCCCTTCTTCTATTCCTATACATTGCTCACGGACTCCTCCATCAGGTATGGTTTTCCTTGGCTTGCTATGGTGAACTTCCTACAATTTCCACTCCTTACTGCCCCATCATTTACCCAATCCCAATATGAAGCCTTCCCATGAGCTTGGAGCTTTTCCTGATCTCTTGACCCCTGTTTCCACCTACTCCAAATCTAGTCTGCTTGGCTCCCTGACCTCCAGCAACAGAGAGCCTCTGGTCCTTTGCATTGTCCTTAGAGACCCTCAGAACCCTCCTGGTCTTGCCTCTTCACCCAGATTATTTGTAAACAAGAGTCGCTTTAACTCCGAGACCCTGCAGTATCTGAATTCCAGCTGCACCGGCTCCATGTGTGTACAACTTGAAGATTACAGCCAAGTCCATGACAGCATCCAAACCTACGCCTCAGGAGCTGTGAGGATCTGGATCGGAATGGCCTACACTATGTATGGGCTCTACAAAGTGATACCCAAGGTGGGTTTGCCAGGCTACAGCCCAGACCAGGTACTTCACCCCCTTCATCCCTGATAAGCGTCACCTAAAGTGGGGCCGCAGCCCTTCAGCCATTCAGGCAGTTGGTCAGTCAACAAAGGTGTGGTGAATCCCCTTCTAGGCCTCTTTGGAGAGAAAAGGAAGAAAGGAAGCTGGATGTCTGTCCACAGAGAGCTCAGAGATTATCAAGGAAGCTAGAGGGAGTACAGCCTGGTAGAGCAGAGGCTTTGAGGTCTCCAAAACTGAGCCTGAGTTCTGGCACTGCCCCAAACTGGCTGTGCAGCAATCTTGGACAACTGACTTAGCTAAACTGGGCCTCTGTTCCCTCACCTGCAAAATGGTGATGAGAATCCTAACCTCAGAGAAGTTGCTCTGAGGAACTTTAGAGGAGATAGTGCCTGGTACACAGCAGGCACTCAATAAATGGCAGATGATAGTATGATATGTGCAGGAAACTCACACTGTCAGAACAGCCTATTAACTGGCAGGAGCCAAGCTCTGATTCATCCCAGAGCACTGGTAGGATCCTGGGGCAGGGAGAGATGGAGGGAGGGAGGGAAATTTAAGCTGGACTCGGAAGACTAGGAAAGACCTGTATAGCCAGAAAGCACAGAAGGAAAGATCTTTGCCACCATAGGGACCAGCAAGACTCCCCTCAGCCAGGTTTTCCGGCCAATCCTTTTCAAACACCGCTGTGCCCTGGAAGGGGCTCCCAGAACTCTTCTTCTCTGCCTGTGACAGGAGAAACTCATAGCAGACACCTACTCCCCAGTGATGATGACCAAGGCGGTGAAAAACAACAAGGAGCAGGCCCTCCTCAGGGCCAGCCACGTAAGTCCATGGGCAAGAAAAATAGACTTTTGAGAGCTCCCAGTCTGATGGTTCAGAAAGGAGACCCTGCAGGAAGAGCCTGAAGAAGCCCTGTCAATGAAACAGAGAAGTGGGCATAGAACTCCTGGGCACCCACCTGTGCTTTACTCCCTTAGTCCCAGCCATGGCACAGTGATTCAAAGCACAAGCCCTGGAGACAAGGTGTCTGAGTTTAAACCCCAGCTCCCCCACTCAACTCCTAGATGGGTGACCTTGGGCAAGTCGATTCATCTCTCTGGGCCTCAGTTAACTCATCTATAAAATGAAGATCATAATAGTAATCTATAGCACAGGGCAGTTTTGAAGATTAAATAGCAAATGTAAATAAATATATATTATACAATAAATAAAACACATATATTATAATATAAATAATAGAATCGTCCCTCAGTATCCAGAGGGGATTGGTTCCAAGATCCCTTCAGATACCCAAATCTGCAGATGCTCAAGTTCTTTATGTAAAATGGCATAGTATTTGCATATAATCTATGCACAACATCCCATATACTTTAAATCATCTCTAGATTACTTATAATGCCTAATTAAATGTAAATGTAGTATAAATAGTTGTTATACTGTATTGCTTAGGGATCAGCTTTCTGATTTTTGTTTAATATTTTTGTACCATGGTTGGTTGAATCCTTGGATAAAGAACCTATGGATATGAATGGCTAACTGTATATAATAAATATTCATAAATGATTAATATGTTTAACTATTTAAATATATTGATTATAATATATAATCAATATATAATATATAATTACATATTATATAAATATGTGTATGTATATACATTTACATACATATAATGTATATCTACATATAATATATAATAATTATATAAAATATAATAATAATATAAATTATATAAATATATACTTGTATATAAAATATAAATATTACATTAAATGATATATGTATTGCTTTGTGCACTGCCTGGCACATTCCAAGTGTTAAATAAGTGTTTGCTATAATGATTTCTTCACCCTGGCAAGAATATGGCTCACTCTCGGATATTCTTGTTAAAATAAAGATAAAGCACTTCATTTTAGAAAACTTCTTCTTATGGAAATTTTTAAACGTACTTAAAGGTGGAGAAAATAACATAACAATCCCCATGCACCATCACCCAGTTTCAACCGACATCAAGTCATGGCCAATTCTGTTTTGTCTGCAAGCCCATGTTCATTATCTCCACTCTGCATCCTCTGCTGCTGGGTGACCTTAAAGCAAATCCCAAATATTATATCCTTTCTTCTGACAGCACATACTAAGTATCTCTAAAAGATAAGGACTCTTCGAAACATCACCACACTGTGATCATATAAATAAACATTAACAAGAATCTCTTAATATCATCAAATAACTGGTGAAACCCTCACATTCTTAAAGCTCAGCTCTCAGATCAGCCACTTGATCTTGTCATCTGGGAGGCCTGGTGAAGACTGCTCCTCAGCCGGCTTCTCTGCTTGGCCCACTCCAGGTGCGGGATGCCGTGCCCATGATCCGCTACTTGGTCTGGCTGGAGAAGAACGTGCCAAAAGGCATAGTGGACGAGTTCTCTGGGGCAGAGCTGCTGGATAAGTTCCGAGGGTGAAGGACCACGGCTGTATTTTTGGGTTGATTATCTTTTAATATGGAAGTGGGGGCAGTGAGGGGAACTTGGTCTCCTTACTTAGGGGAAAGGAAGATCCTCCCTGTATTTGGGGGCCTCTCTGGATCAAAGAGTGACACGTTCTTGGGTGGTTCCGGCATTGGGCAGGAAATAGATGACATTATCTGGCCCTCCTGAAAGCTGGACGACTTCAAGGGCCACAACCCAAAAGTGCCCTCTAGTGTCTGCTTCAGGCACGAGTCTCTTCTCCTTGCGGGAGGCTGGCTAAGGCCTGTTGGCCCCTGGACCACTTGAGCATGTCAATTTGAGGAAGGAGGTATCCTGAGGGCATGTTTGACTCACGCCATAGGCAGACTGTAAGTTTGAGGTGCAGGATGCTGCTTCAGGGCTGGTGGGGGTTTCTTCACTCTTACTATACTACAGACACACTGAGAGTCATACAGATCTTGGTTTCCTCTTCTGTAAAATGGAGGTGGAGAGGGAATAACTGATATCTACAGTTTCTCCTTCTCTGACCTGAGTGCTCTATTATTGGCATGTTGGGAGTTGGGAAGATGGAATCAGGGCTGGGATAGTCTGGCTGAGGAAGAGGAAACCATGACCTTCATTTATCCTTAGTAGATATCTTGGGCCCAGCCTAGCCCCTGAGCCCATTCATTGACCATTCCTGCCTTGTACTTTTCAGGGAAGAAGAGTTTTCCTCCGGACCCAGTTTTGAAACCATCTCTGCTAGTGGTCTGAATGCTGCCCTGGCCCACTACAGGTACTTCAGGAGAAAGAATTTTCTAGGACTATGTGGAGGATATCCCAGTATATGTGCAGGGAGGGTGGAAGTGGAGGAAGGAATGTTTTTGGAACTGAGTCCATATTTAACCTGTGTATCCTTTAGCACTGTAAGGGCTGTGGGTAGGGAGTGGAGTCCAGTAGGGGGTTTGAGAGTCTCCTTGGAATTAAAAGACCTGAGCATTTTTTCCCCTATGAGGCTGGGGCTTTGTGAGCTTTCGGGGCTGAGGGATCTGTAAGGGAAGAAGGGCTGCTGCTGGATGCTTTTCCTTGGAGCCCTGTGAGTTATTTATAATAGTTAATTCTTAAAGCTCACAAGTACATGAGGAGAAAGGCCCATTCATTCAGCCTGAAACAACTAAGGTGAGCCCAAGATGTAAGCTGGCCAGATGTTTGGCTCCATAGAAAGCAAACACCTGATGAAATTTGAGGGGCCAAGCTGAATAGATACCTCAACCTGGCATGGACATAGCAAGGAGAGAGAGATTAGATACCCTCCAAGGGCTGGCCTGGCCTATCCCAGAATTCTCTCCCCTGGTGTCTCCCAAACCTTGGCTCAGCCCTTTTTCCCCACTAGAGAGTAGTAGGATAGGAACTCTTCGGCCTTACCAAATTTTGCTCTCCAGACTCATCCTTAGGTACTCACCCTACCTGCACCTTGGCTTCTCAGGGCCCTTTGCTCTCAGAGGCAGCAGAAAGTGAGAGGAGGAGCACTGAACTAAACATTTGGGTCCAGGCCCAGCTCCCTTCTGGCTTTACCATGTGGCTTCATGTAAGCCCTTTGACCTCTGCAGGCATGTGTCTCTTTATATAAAAGGAGATGGCTCCACTGGATGCTCTCTAAGGCTCTCCCAACACCCACATTCTGGGTTCTTTCACTCCTTTCTGAAGATCAGGGCCTTGCTCATGAAGTACAGGATAAACAGATGCACCCTGAAGACATTAGTGTCAGAGGTTGAGTACTCTCCCAGGGCCCTTTGGGAGATAATGACTTCTCCAAAGGAGTCAACCTGAAAGCCCAACCCCCAGGGGTGAGATGGGGAAGTTCCTCTGCTTTCAATAAGGACCCCCACTCCACCCAGCACAGGGTTAGGCTGTTCTTTTTCTCAGTGTCTCTCCTTCCTAGCCCGACCAAGGAGTTTCACCGCAAGCTGTCCTCAGATGAGATGTACCTGGTGGATTCTGGGGGACAATACTGGTATGTAGCCCCCACCCTGCCCTGGCCTAGCTGTCTCAGCTCAAACACTCTGGGCTGGCCAAAGATTTTTCTTCCTGGGTGTGGATTCTTTATCTGAGAACAGAGAAGCCTGCATTGAATGAGCCTGAGCATCTCTCCCATTTTTACACTTGGGAGTGAGGTGTCTCTGCACAGTGGGAAACAGGCCAAAACAATGTGGCTGCCCATGTAGTACCTCAGTGAGAATCAGGAAGACTCCCTTTGCTCAAATAAAATGTTTTTAAGTTGGCATATTATTACACAATCTGAACAGCCATGCTCAGCAGCCCTGCCTGGCTGTGTGAACACTGCACCCATATTCCCACCCACTCATGCACACCTTGGACACAGCCCACTCACCACTAGCACCAGGCATCCTCTTCAGCACTCTCCCCCACCCTGCCCTCACCACTGCTTGGGTAAAGTGAACATGTCATGTTGAGGATGGGGTCAGGATCCGCCCTCTAAAAGCGACAGGTAGGTGAGAGAAACAACCTCAGGGGACACTCAGAGCACAGTTGGGACAGGGCACACCCATCAGCATGAGTATGTGTCTCTGAGTAGATATGTGTGCATGCTGTTCTAAGCGCATGCACAACCACATGTAGAGCACTCTCCTTTGTAAGAGGGTGCTATCCCCCTGCACCAGGACTCCACAATCTGTGTGTCCACCTGTGTGTTCTCATTGAAATTATTATAAAACCATGAAGTTAATGGCATCCCTTTAGATGTGCTACCCTGAACACCCGGATATGATGGTCATGTAGAATAGGCTAACCTCATTCTTTCTAAATTTGTGATCAATCATTCACACAGGAACTGAGCTAAGAAGAACTTGAAAATCTCCCCTTCTCATCTAGGAAACAAGTGAACTATGGGAAGCTTAGAGTGGGAAAAAGATAGGGGTGCCAGAACTGATGAAAGAGTGAGGAGTAGTCTCGAACAGTTTGCTGTCCTATATCTTGTGGCAATGGTGAATGTGCTAATGACAAATGTGCTTTGCATGTTCTTAGTGCAGCTCTGGGAGCCAGTGAGGCAGGCACTCAGCCTAGCAGCCTTTCCTAGTCATAAGTGTGGCTCTGTGTGTACTAGAGATGGCCAGTGTGCAAAAGGGAAGTCAATTTGTGGGGTGTTGCTGGATTGGGGTGCACCCAGAGCAGGGTGAGGTCGAGGAAATGTCACCTCACTTCCTCTTCTCTCCTTCTAAAGAAGTTTGTTACACCCTGTGATCTGCTCCCAAGGAGGAGTCCCCAAGGCCCTGGGATCATTTCTCTCTTTCTCTTCCTTCTCCCCCAAGAGTAGCCACATGGACCATCCTGGGGGAACAGCTGTAGCTGGTGGTTGGGAGTCAGACTTCTTGGCTTCTGGCTTTGGTTCACTGAGACTCTGAGTAAATTTCTGGATCAGATCCATGTTTACAATGGAGAGAACTGTGGAGAGTGAGAGCTTGCTGCAGGCCTGGCTTCACTGAGGCTCAGAGAGGGAGAGAGCCTCTGGCCTCAGCTGCCTCATCTGTGAAATGGGGTTAATGAATCCTGCTCTACTGTCCTTCCCAGGGAGCTGCCAAAAGTGTTCTATAGATGGTAAATAACTATCTGAATGTGTGAGTGTTATGACCTCTCTAGACCTCAGTTTCCCCATCTGTAAAAATGAGACAATCCCTTCCCACCTCTCAGAAAGCCTAGAAGAAGCCCTGCTTTAGAGCCAGCCTGATCCAAACAAACCTAGGTTTACAAAACAGCCAAAATGCGGTGGGGGGGGGGCAGGAATGAAGGTGGAATATATTTGTGGGAAATCAGAATTGCCCAACAACACAGTGATTTGAACTTGATAGTTTTGCAGAGCCCCTTCATGCATAGATGCTGAAGATAGGCATTTGATGATGGCAGCCATCTTCTTCCTTTCATACCTATCTCACCCCAACCCAGCCCTGCTGCTCAAACCCCAGTGGAAAACACACAGAAAGCATATGGCCATGATCCCTACCCATAGGTGTTAGCAGAGCTGGACATGTTGATTCTCTTCTCCACAGGGATGGAACCACAGACATCACCAGAACAGTCCACTGGGGCACCCCCTCTGCTTTCCAAAAGGTAAGCATTGGACCCAGATTTCCCCTATCCACCCTCATTCAAGGGACATTCAAGAAATCACTCCAATAAGAACCTTTTTATTTTATAGAGGCTAAAACTGAGGCCAAAAGAGGTTAAGGGGTTTGCCCATAGTCACACAGCAAGTTAGTGCCAGCAAACCCAATGTCCCCAGCTACTTCCCCAGAGATGTCTCAGGCCAGCAACAGAACTCCACAATCTGTGTGTCCACCTGTGTGCTCTCATTGAAATTAGTACATAACCATGAAGTGAATGGCATCCCTTTAGATGTACCCAAGCTTATCGTCATCCTATTTCAGTAAATCAATGAACAAATATTTATTTGGTGCTGTCTGTGTGCCTAGCTGTGTTCAGCAGAAAGGAAGAAGAAAGACATTCCAGGAGGAGAAATGGCACAAGCAGAGTCTCAGAAGTAGAAAGGAGCTGGAGGTTTTCAGGAAATAGTGAGGGCTGGTCTGCCTGATTCAAAGGTTGGGAATTCAACTATGTGTGCTAGGGGGTTTCTGGGGAAGGTAGGGAGCAGGGAGCTGCATTCATGCATTCAGCGAGCTGACTGTGGCTCAGACATTATGCTGGAAACACTGGTCAGGCCTCAAGGAGCTCACAGTTTAACAGGTTGAGTCTGCTGCCCCAAGCTGTTGTGCCCAAGATGACAAGCTTGTGTGTGTGTGTGTGTGTGTGTGTGTGTGTGTGTGTGTGTGTGTGAAGGAGACTCACCACATCACTACAGGGAGTGACCAGAAAAAGAGGCTACTGCCAGCCCACGTTCCTTTCTCTTTCCACAAGGTAACAGCCCTGACTAAGCAAGGCTGACCTGTCATATTATCAGACCACGACCCAAACTTAAGGCCTTAAGAAAACTAAAGGATGATCATGTTAGTGGTAATAAGAGTGCTGTCTTCAATTTGAGTATTTACTCTGTTTGGAGCACCTTACATGCATAAGTCTACCTACTCCTCCCAGCAACATTATGAGTTGGTACTGTGATTGTCCCATTACAGGTGAGAAAACTGAGGCACAGAGAGGTTAAAGTTCATTGCTCAAGTCTCAAAATTGTGGGTGGCAAAGTCAGAATTCCAGCCCAGGGAGTTTGCCTCCCAAGACCCTGCTGTCACAGCCTCAGCTTACTACCATCTACAAGCATTCCAGTAGACCAACCAAAGTGAACCAAGCCCCAGCTTTGGGCAAGTCCCCCTCAGCCTCCTCTGGCTATCTTCCAGAACCTGGGTGACCACTCATGAGTATGCACCTCCCCCCACAACACCCTCCTCACAGACCTGGGTCCACACACCTGTGTATACACAGGCTTAGATCCCCACACCTGTATATACACAGGCCAAACAGCTGGAAACTCCCAGTAGTCCTCTCTTATGTGCCATATTACTTCTACCTCTCCCCATCAGGAGGCATATACCCGCGTCCTGATAGGAAATATCGATCTATCCAGACTCGTCTTTCCTGCTGCTATATCAGGTGGGTTTTGGAGACCAGGCTGGACCCAGAGCTTTAGGCTCTGATTTCACTAGACCCAGACCACCACCCTTGGGGGGATGGTTAGTGGGGAAGGGATTGTATCATCATCCCATATATTGTATAGATAAGAAAATCCAACCCCGAAAGGGAAAGCAATTTGCCCAAGGTTACATAGAGGGTTAGTGGGAGAGCCGGGCCTTGAACCCAGGCTTCCTGCCTCCTAATCTAAGGGTAGCTCAGAGGTGGGGGAGGTTATTGTGGGCTGCAGCAGTCATGTGAGGATTCCTGGAGGAAGTAGCTGCTTTGATTGATGGAGAGGAATTATAGTAGAGTCGTCAGTCCAGGTAATGGGTACAATGTAAGGTGTGTTGGAGACAGTGCATGCTTACCTGCCTCTCAGGGGTCCTTCTCCACAATTACCATCCTGGTAATTGGCTCTGAAACAAGAAAGCAAGAAGGATCAAGGTGAACAGTCTGGGTTCCAGTTGACTGACTAGGGGCCATCTCTCTTCCAGGACGAATGATAGAAGCCTTTGCCCGCAGAGCCTTGTGGAATGTTGGGCTCAATTATGGTCATGGGACGGGCCATGGGATTGGCAACTTCTTGTGTGTGCATGAGTGTAGGTGTTTCTTCAATACTCCCTTGGGGTCTTCCCTCTTCTGAAGGTGATAGAGCCTTTCACAGTTACGGAAATGACTGAGACCCTCAGAGATGCAGTAACCCATCCAAGGTTGGGGAGGTGATGCTCCACAGGGTAAGTGAGAGATACTGGCAGCTGGACACACCTGCTGCCTGCCTGGCATCTGGAAGGGCCCCAGAGAGAGGAGCAGCAGGTCAATGCCTAGTGGCTGCCTGACATAGACTCTGCAGAAATAAAAGCCAGAGCCAATCTCAACTTTACCAATGCCAGGTAGACAATGATGTGGTGGATAAATGCTGCTAGAGACACCCAGGGGTCCTCCGTTACCTGCTGTTCCCCAGAGTCTGCTAGTTTCCAAGCTGGTGAGTATAGGAGAGCTCATACCATGCCTACATCTCCCTTTCCAGGGCCAGTGGGATTCCAGTCCAGCAGCATTACCATGGACAAGGGCATGTTCACTTCCATTGGTATGACTCTTGGGCTGCACCTCCCTCTCCACCTTAAAACTAGTCCAGGACTGCAGTCTAGGAAGCATAACAGGCACAGATATACCTGGGCTCCACTGTTGCCCTCCCTCACCTCCCCATCCCCAGCCACAAGTGGATTGTTCCACCCTAACCCCAGACCCCTTCAGCCCATATGCTCATTTTGCCCTTGGGAGTTGGTTTCTGGTGTACATTCAAACTCCAGAGTCCCCTATCAAATGCTGGGGTAACAGGACAGTGGCACACAGGGAGATCCAGGACCCGAGTGAGCCCTGAAGTCTTCCCTACTGGGCTACAAGGTAGGGTGAGGGAGCTGAGGCTTGGAAGGTGCCTCTGGGTAGCCAAAGAGCATCTAACAAGTGATGAGTCTGTCCCAGTCACCAGCCAAGGGCAACCAGGCATCCGTGTTCTCTAGCTACTCCTCAATTAGTACAGAAAGCGCAGGCTTGAGTCCTTCCCTTGCTTAATGCCATCGGCATCTCTGTGTCTCCCAGAACCTGGTTACTATCAAGATGGAGAATTTGGGATCCGTCTTGAAGACGTGGCCCTCGTGGTAGAAGCAAAGACCAAGGTAAAGCACCACCAAGATGAGTTGGAGGTTTGAACAGCATGGCAGTAACTTTGGGCTGTGTGTGCATGGAGGTATAAGGAAAGCCAATGGAGAGGGGCATCTGAATGTGTGGACATGAATTAATTTGGTGCTAAGTCTTCCTTAGCACCAGAAAAATTTCATAAATCAGAGTTTCTCAAACCTGTTTGCACATTAGAATATTAGAATCACCTGAAGAGTTGTTTTTTTTTTAAATGCTAATGCCCAGGTCTTACTCCAGACCAAATAAATCAGTATTCTTGCTCTAAATTATTGGTTTTCAGTGCATATAATAACCACCAGGGGAACTTGTTAGAAGTAAAGATTCTGTATAATGGCAACCAACAAAATAAAATACTTAGATACAAACTTAAAAAGACTTACATGGAGAAAATCTCTACTGAAGAACATAAAAAAAAAAAAGATTTAACTAAATTATACTCTCTGGAAAGAAGCTTCAACATTATAATGAGGTCATTTCTCTCTAAGTTAATCTGTACATACAAGCCAACCTCAATTTCAGCAGTGTTAACTGGTGCTTTTATAACTTCACAAAATGATAGTAAAGTTTATTTCTAAAAATAAACATGTAAAGATAGCTACATAGCTAGGAAAATTCAGGGGCGGGGGAGAGCAATAAGGGAAACTAGCCCTTTTGGATATGAAGCTACCATAACTAAAACATTTTGACACTGGAGATGGGAGAGACAGATGTAACAGTAGAACACAAGAAGTAGTCCAGGAATAGATCCTCTAATATCTATAAATGAAATGAGAATTTAGTTTACAATAGAGCTGGCATTTCAAAACAGTAAAGAAGAGAGAGATTGTTTAATAAATGGAAGGGAGAACAAATGACTAATTTGGGTCTAGGGATTAAGCTAAAATTTTCATTATTACACCAAAATAAAATTCCAAATGGACCAAGGTTTAAACGTGAAACCATAAAAGATCTAGAAAAAAACCTATATGAATTCATTTATAGTTCTACAGTGGAAAAGGGACTCTCTGTGCAAGACCCGAAAGCCATGAAGAAAAAGATCGGTAATTCTGCTTAAAATTAAAAGATGTCTATATGGAAACAATATCATAAATAGTCAAAAGATGTATGACAAATACAGCACATATGTCAAAGAAAAGGTGGATGTCCTTCTACCATGAGCTTTTACAAATCAATAAGACGAAAATAGGGAAAACAGAAAAAATGGGCAAAGGACATGAAGAAACAGGTTACTAAGATCAGCACAGATAGATGGTCCATAAATGTGAAAAGATGCTCAACTTAATTCTTAAATAAATTCAGATCAAAACAATAGAATACCATGTTTCACCTATCCGATTGACAAAAATGAGAGACTGATGACACACAGTGCTGGTGAGTTTGTGAGGAAACAGGCACTCCCATAAACTGCTGGGGGAAGTACAAATTGGTACAAACTTTCTGGAGGGCAGTTTGACAATATCTTTCAAAATTCTTTTTTAAATGCCTGTGTCTTTTGTTATCAGCATTCCCTCTGCCAGATATATACCTTCTGGATATAGTTCCAAAAGGTCACCAAGATGTTTATATACAATGATGATTGCAGTATCAATGGCAAAAATTTAAAGAGTGAAAAAAGCCTAAATATGCATTACTGGTTTAATTAATCATCATCCACATACTATGGAATTTACATAACTCTTTAAAAAATGAGATGTATCTCTCTGTGCTAATATGGAGTGTTCTCCTAGTTTACTATTGAGATGGCGTGGGGGAAAGAATGTGCAGAAAAGTGTATGATAGAATCAATTTTGCACGAATTTTTAAAATATATACATTTATATACTGTATATGCCTAAAATGTTTTCAGAAGGAAAACAGTCGGGGAGGAGACTTTCATTTTTATTGAATATCTTTTTGTGGTTTGAATTTTTTAAGTACAAACATGCAAGAGCTCTCTAAGCTATTTTTTCTTCTTTATACTTACCTCTATAGATAGATCCATCAATATATACATAGATAGAAATATAGATAGATAAAGATATATAGATACAAATAGAGATTAGATAGATAGAAAAACCTAATACTTATCTTAAAGTTATTTAAATGTAGGTTCTCAGCTCTGCCCCACAGAGTCTTACTCTAGTTATCTGGGGGAAGGGCCCCAGAATGTACACATTTAAAAAGCTCCCTAGGTACTGTGTACATGTAAACACTTTGAGAAATACAGACCTAAGTCTAAATTTAGGAACCAGCAGAGAAGCACGAAAGGCAAGGCGCTAAGTGGTAGAGAAGTGGGTGGCCAAGGACACCGTGGGAGGCTCAGGCCTCCCCTGAGTCTTAGGTCTAACAAGGGTCAGTTTCTGTGCCTGTGGCCTCTGAGTGGAGTGTTCCAGCCCTTCCTTCAGCCTAGCTCTTCCTCCTTGTTCACTTCTTGCTTTCTCACCTTCCCTGTGGCCTCCCAGTACCCAGGAACCTACCTGGCCTTTGAAGTGGTGTCCTTGGTGCCCTACGACAAGAACCTCATTGACGTCAACCTGCTGTCCCCTGAGCAGGTGAGTGCCTCTCAGCACTGTCTACCCTTCAGCTTCTGAACCACTGCCTTCCCTTTCCTCCACCCTGAGCCTTTCTCACCTCTACTTTCCCTATCCCAAGACCTTTGGCCCCTTCCCCTTTTCTGGGAGGGCCCACACTGAAGGCACCTGGAGGCCTACACTGGGCTATTCCTCTCCCACTCACCAGAGAGAACTTCTAGAACTCTCCAGGCAGACCAGCTGCCCCAACCCCAGGTAGTAAATTCCTGGGGAGTTTGAGACTGGGTCTCTGGACTCTGCCATTAATCCCTTCCCCTCTCTGGGCCACAGGCCCCTCTTCTATAAAATGGAATACTAATGCTTGCTCTACTTACTCTCATCCCTGGGCCTGAAACCCACTCTCCCCACCCACCCCATGAAAGTCACTATGACATTAAACAGCCACTGTGGGAAAGTACCTCTGAAAAGCTCCAGAGGATTCCTGTGGCCTGATGACGGCTGGGGACCTATGGGATCTATGGGTCCTTATGGGAAGCTGAACTACCACAGCAGGGGACTGGATGGCACCAAGACCTTACCTCTTAGAAGTTTACCCTGAAGAAACCCTCATCCTCTTACCCTTTGCAGCTCCAGTACCTGAACCACTACTACCAGACCATCCGAGAGAAGGTGGGCCCAGAGCTGGAACGGCGCCAGATGCTGGAGGAGTTAGCATGGCTGCAGCAGCACACAGAGCCCCTGTCCGCAAAGGCCCCACACACCACCTCCTTGTTCTCTCTGTTGGTAGTCTCCACTCTTACCATCCTCAGCTAGAGTGTCTAGAGGCCCAGGACTCCCCTGTTGACTCTGACTCAGTTTCCCTCACCCTGTACCACCCATGCCCCAAGACCTCCTACTAGCTCATTGCCTGGAAACCTTTGCTCTCAGCCTCCTTCTCCAGGACCAAGCCTAAGGCAGACCCCCTCTGGGCTTATACACCTTACACTTGGTTACCAAACCCAAGCCCGGTGATAGGAGAGCCAGCTACTTCCTTTCCTCCTGTAAGCCCAGTAGGCTTAACCTATAATGTGATAGAACCTGTTGCTGCTGCCCCCCATCCACCCCCTGGGGAAAAAAAAACAATATAAGGCAGTGCCTTACCCCTAGGGATTCAATGGCCCTGAGAAAACCCTACCTTATCACCACCTGCTGATATAACCAGAGCTGTTCCCACTCACACTGCCTCCTGACTCCTTGCCCCATGCCCTTGAGGCTGCCTGTGGCCACCCCCACCTGTCCCTAGTCCTACAATGGCCTCCTGGCTTCCGCCCATAGGCTGAAGGAACGAGAGATACCTCTAGGCTCCTTGCTTTGCCTATTGAGGGAGAGGAAGGGAGGGCAGCTGAGTCCTCTGGTTGTACATTGACACCCCAAGGTCAGGGAGAACAACCAAGGAAAGGGTACGTACACCACCACCCCAACCAACATGTGAACCCATCATTACTCAACCCTGGGTGGGCTCCATGCCAAGTGACAAGATAGGGAGTTAAGCTATAAGAATTTGGCCATGAGGTAGGAAGGAATACAAGGAGCCCTCAGGAATATGGCCCTACCAGAACTTGGAAACAGCCTGAGCAACAATGCCAAATCACTACCCCAGATTCCCTAGCACATGGGAGCCCTTTTAACTTTCCAAAGTGCACCCACAGTGACAATACTGTTAAATGCTCCAGCATCCTTGGATGAACATTAACCTGTATAGCCAGTGTCTGGTTACCCATTTTACAGATAGGAAAACTGAGCTCCAGACAGGGTGGGACCTGCCAAAGGACACACAGTGTTTGGTTGGGGCATAGTGAGAACAGAATTGGCCAGCAGTTCAGCTCTTTTACATTTTACCACCATGCAGAATCCCTTAGCCTACCTCCCAGCCCCCTCCTGGTTCACTCAGCCCACTGTTATTAGGAGGAAAGAGTTTTCTCCAATCAACCCAGCCGTTAGCCACCTGGGCTCACATCCTGCTAGATGCTTAAAACAGCCTGGCAACGAAGCCTGCTTCTGTGTTTTGCATCGTATCTGCTGTGTTGCTGGGGACTGTTGTTACCTGTGGCTTTTGTGGTGGGAGAGGAAGGGGAGAGGGTGAGATGGGGGCAGGGCTGTGAGGCTCCCAGAAGCTTGGTTGTGGAGCACATGTGCTTGAAAATGTGCCCGTGAGCATGTGTACATGTACATGTGCTAGTGTTCTTGTATTCACAAGCATGCCACACCCAGCCAACTATCTCCTGTGCTAAAGGTCATGGAGCCTTGTGGAGGGGATGGAGGGAGCCCTACACTGGCAGATTTGTCAAATATGGTCCAAGAAAGTTGGGACCACCACCTTTGCTCAGAGGAGCACAGTCAGAAGTTGGAGAGAACCAAGTCTCTGGGGCAGAGTGCTGGGCAAAGGCACCAGGCAGAGGAGTCCCCTGGCCTGGGACTACCAGACCTAGTTTGCCGAGTCTCAGGGTGGCCTGTGACAGTTATCAACACTGATGCTTGCATCCAAAGGCCACAGTTCTGAGCCATCCTCATTGAGAGCTTCTAGCAGCCAACAGTGGGCCTCGGTTAGCTGAGTCGTTTGCTCCCTTATATGTTCACCCCATGAAAACAGCTACTAATAATATAACTAAAGGCATAACCATGATGATGATGATGATGATGATCATCATCATCATCATCATCATCATCATCACTACTATCTACTGAGTGTTTAGTATGTACAGTACACTGAGGTTTACATGAATTCTTTTAGTGTTTAAGTGTACATTATTGCATTTTCTCACTTAGTCCCGACGACCTACGAGAAGGAGCTTTTATTGTTCCCATTATATCAGAGAGGCTCACAAAGATGAACCAACTCACTCAAGGTCACTCATAAAGGAAATTTTAAAAACAGGATTTGAACCAGTCAGTGGACTCTAGAACTCACTTCCAGAAAAGGGCAAATGGTATGCCTCCTACCATTTTATGGAGAAAAAAAAAAAAAAACAGGCTCAACCAGGATCACACAGCTGGTGAACTGGGACTCAGACCCAACTTATGTTCTCCAGACTATATTGCTTCCCCAGGTCCTTCCTACCCAGGCCTTTACTTTTAGGCCCCAACACTTGCTCCTGGGATTCAGGAAGGCCCTGGGTGCCTGATCAAGACCCACTCATAAGCCTTTCAGCCCAAGGTGGCTCGCATGACCCCCTTTCCTCCCTTCAGTGCAAGACCTAGTGCTCTGCCTTGTCTCCTCCCCATAACTTAACTGCCCCTTCCAATCCATCATCTTAGAATTGAGAAACCCTGCCTCAGAAGCATGGCTGCAGAGAAGACTGCAGTCACTCTCCTCCCTTCCTAAGCCCCAGATGGCCAGTACAATGATCATCCTGCTTCAAGGGCTGCCCTCTGGATCAAGCAAGGAAACATCCAGGACACATACAACATGGCTAATATATGAAGAAGCATTTGAGACATCACTGTGAACTGAAGATAGATAAATGCCCCCTTGGGCTCTGGTCCCTTACGCTGGAGGATGGGGCTTTAAAAAAAATTTAAAAACCTTGCTTGCTGATTGCCACTGTGGATCAGGCCATGTGGAAAAGCCCCTTTTCCTAGGAGTTATGATTCTAGGGTTCCAGTACCAGTTGTGCCAGCTGTGTGACTTTGGGCAAGTCCTTTCACTTCTCTGG
Organism: Pteropus vampyrus; assembly: GCF_000151845.1. NCBI lineage: Eukaryota > Metazoa > Chordata > Mammalia > Chiroptera > Pteropodidae > Pteropus > Pteropus vampyrus. Next base: position 639,092 of record NW_011889347.1, read on the forward strand.
TTTTCAGTTATTCCTCCTGTAAATGACCTGTACCACCTGCCTCATGAGGTTACAATGAGAGGCCCGTAAAATCTGGATGTGACAGTACCCTGTAAGCCAGGTAGCCACACAGACAAGAGATGATAATGCTATTATTTATCCTATGTGACTTCAACAATTGCCTCATCTTTGGGGATAGGTAAGGAAAAGGTTTGGGACCTAAATTTTATATATAAATCATCAACGCTAGACAGGCTTTTGAGTAAGTAATTTGTGTTTTTCCAGCTATGCTCTCTAGAACCCAAACTTCCTCAGAAATGCCACAAGGAAAGCTCTGTCACGGAAAGAGCTCTAGCCAAAAGCAGCTCATATGGACTTCCCATTGAATTGTATTGCAAGTAGTTTGCAAGTCAGTTTCATGGGTCATCTACCTTGGCAGTCGCACAAGACCTTGTGCTTAGAAGGGCCCATCCTTGATTTAATGCTCTACTGTCACTGTCTTGAAATTTTTTAATAGGTTTTTAACAAGGGGCCCCACATTTTCATTTTGCACGGAGCCCTGCAAATTCTATAGCCAGTCCTGACTAGCAGCTCCCTGACTAAACAAACAAACAAAACAAAAAGCAGGTTCAGTCCTTTCAGTATACAGATAGAGAAACATCAACAGCAGCCAAGAAATAGGAAGGGACTTGCCCAACGTCAGTCACATTGTGTGTTGGGGCCAGAGGTGGGATTAAATCCCCAGAATCCTGACTCAGCTCTCTTCTACCTCCTCCCTGGCTTTCACTGTGTGCTTCTGTCACTCCTTTACTGCCTCTGATGAGGAAACTGAAGCCCAAAAAGAGCTGCATGAGGTCATGCAGCTGTAACAACAGTGATGATGATGGCATTGAGGTACATTTCTTCATGCTTTATATCTTTTTGTGGAATAGGAAAGAGCATGGATGATAGATATATACATATGGAAAGAGTCTAAATGGTCCATCTAAAAATTTATAACTAAGCCAGTCTTCTCTCATTTGCCAGCCAGCTGGTTCCAGGTCTTCATGGGCTGAGACCACAGAAGGGGCAAGGCTGGTTACTCTTCACCCAGCTAAACCATGTCAGCAGTGAATTTTACCAACTCACTGGTCACTTCCTCAAATCAGTGGTTGGGCACTCTTGATGCAAAAAAAAAAGTAGAAATATGAAAGATTCAATAGCAACTGTTTCCTCCCTGTCTATCCAACCCTGCCCTCCAAAGTTGTCTCAGTTGGGAGTAGGAGGTGCTTCCCAACCCCACCCAGCCAGCCAGCCCTTGCCCTGAGGCCACCCATCTTCTCACTTCCGTGTTTCTTTGTGAAAAAGGAACTGAGCTGAGTAGGGTAAAATGGGTAGTTGAGAAAGCCCCAGTGGTCCATAGCAAAGGCAAGAAGCAGAAAAGCTAATTTCCCTCCCAGCAGTCCCACATAAGTAGTTCCAGGCCCTCTGGCTTATCACACCTCCTGTGTTGTAAAATAGCTTGGGCTGGGTGACCCTGCCCTTGACAAGGTGGAGATGCAAGTATATGGACCATAGGGTAATGGACCGGAGATTCAGATGGAGTCCAGAATAGGTGTAGAAGCAAGGGTCAAGGCAAGAAAAGAAATTCTAGGTGTAAACTGACATAAAGTCACCTACAAGGTACCAAGCACTTCCCATGAAAAGGGTACTGGGCTGAAAGTGCTTTCTCTGTGTGAGTAGTCTGGGTAACAATTCTGCTTACACACACACACACACACACACACACACACACACCATTCCTCATCCCCAAGCAAAGCTCACATTATCACTGTTACCATTTTCACTAGAGCTCATTGTCCAAGGTCACTTGTCCAAGGTCATATAGCCAGTAGGTGACAGACATATGGCAATTTGAATTCAGTTCTACCTGACTCCATTTCTGTGATATCTCCTCCTGCTCTTCTTCTTCCCTAGAGCCCTAGACAATTGTCCCCTAGACAGCTCAGTGACATTTGTCCTTGTAACCTTGAGACAGAGACTTAGGCAGAGTAGCCCAGTCCCTCCCAGTCTCCCATAGAAAGGGCCTCCAGTGAATTTTTATCTGAGCACCAAGACCCAACCTCCTCTTCTGATGATAAATGCCACGCTTCCTGCAGATGTTTGTTTGTTTGTTTGTTTGTTTGTTTGTTTGTTTGTTTTCAAACCAAGAACTTATCACAAGTTCAGAGATTCAGAAATGACTGTCTCTCCTTCCCATCAGTCCTTGCTACTAGGAGCTCGCCAGTGTCCCCAGAGCTGTAAGCTCCTTATGTGCTATCTGTGTGCATGAGGAATGGATACTTCCCACTTGAGTCCCTTGCTTGCCTCTTCCCTCATTTTCCTCCCTGTACTTTTGCTATTCTTGCCCTCCCAGCCATGATTGCCACCATGAAATCTGCTAACAGGTCAGGCCACCAAGTGGTCTTCACCTTAGAAATGCCTATGTATTTTTAAAGGACTAAATGGTCTCTCCTTGAGCATTTCTAGAGACAGGAAGATCACTGCTTACCAAGGCTGAGCTGGTATCACCTAAATATTGAAAATGTTTTCCTTGGAACGAATGCAAACCTTCCATTTATCTGTTCCCCATCATTCCTAGCCACCCAGAACACAATCCCCTCCACTACTTGAAAGCTGTTTGAAGTCAACTTGCTTTCCTATCCAACCCTCTAGGCCAAATACTACAGCTGCTGAGTACTCCCCAGGTTTACAAGGGCTCCACTATAGGTCACCTCCACTTAATCAGTCCTAGCTATCCAGCTGTTGTGCATATAATGTGACTTCCAGATGCCCACCTCATCCTCTTCACTTTCCTCTGGGCTTGCTCCAAGGTGGTCCTATGGCACCTAGTCTGGCACCCAACCAGTGTAGGGTGTCAATTCTCCTATCTCCTCTTTCAGGAACTCTGCATCAGAGGCACTTGTGCCTAGTGGTTAATAGCATGGGCTATAAACCAAGACCAGACCTGTGTTTAAAACTCAGCTCTCATCACTTCCTAAATGTGTCTTACACAGTTTGCTGAAACCCTCAGCTTCCTCCCTGGAAAATAGAGATAACAAAGATGTTTCCCTTACAAGGTTGTTGTAAAGCCCACCACCTGCTACAATGTTATTATTTTTAACCGGATTTTTTTTGAGGGGGGCGGGCAGGGAGAGGTGATAATAAGAATCATTTGGGAAATCTTTCCAAATATAAGTATACCTCGCTATCCAAACACTTATTACTCTCAAATCAACACTATACCTATTTAGAGTGATGCTTTCACACATGTCAGGGTCCTACCTGACCCAAATAACCCATCCATTATCTTCTATCAAATTAAGATCTCTTGGGGGATTCCTGGTCACTTCCTCAACACACACACACACACACACACACACACACACACACACGCGCGCACACACACACACACACACACACTACAGTATTACTGCTAAAATCAAAGGTCTCCTGCCCCGCATTTATACTGGGCATATCTTTGCAATAATAATCCCAATTTAAACTACAGCCAGCCCTCTGTATCCTTAGATGCAAACCCATGAATATGGAAGGCTGGAGGGCCAACTAAGGAACTTGAGTATCCAAGGATTTTGATATCTGCTGGAGTAGGGGGTGGTCCCCGAACTGATTAAGGGAAGAGGCATGAGATCTACACAAATTAACAAGTTATATTCAGAGCCTGCAATGTGCTGCCAGACCACAGGAAATCTACAGAACAAAGGAAGATTCCTGCTGGGATAATTAAAAAATTATTCACCCACACCTTGAAAAGAAAACAGGAAAACTAAGTTTTTAAGTTGTACCCTACACAAAATAAACCCACTCATTCATTCCCTTTTACCAGACCACAGGAAACCTATACAACAAAGGCTGAGATTACTAATATGCCTTTAATGCTGCATACCCATACCTTTCATACTACATACCCAAACCATCAAGGAAAAATAGGGAAACAAAGTCTTTAAACTTTAATTCATAGAAACTAAGAATGACATCTAAGCTGAATTCCTTGAATATTTGGGATCTCTCTCTTTCTCTGTCTCTGAGAGGAAACCACATTCTGTCTATTGAGCATTATTTCTTCTCTAATAAACTTTTCTTTTGTCCCTACTCTGACGTGCCCTTGAATCTTTCCTGCATGCAGTCAAGGACTCTCTCTCTCTCTCTCTCTCTCTCTCTCTCTCTCTCTCTCTCTCTCTCTCTCTCTGTGTGTGTGTGTGTGTGTGTGTGTAAGACGTGAGTCCCCACTTGGGGGAATTCGTCCTGTCTTGCATCAGAACCAAGACCTCTCCGATACTAAGGGATGACTGTACTTACTTCAGACCATTGTGGCGGGATTAATATAGTGCTTGGTAAAGAACAAGTGCTGGACAAATATGAAAGCTTGCCACATCACCTAGGATGCAAGCTTCCAGGTGTAAGGGACCTTGACAGCTATCTTTCTCGCATCTCCTGAAGGTGCTTAGCACAGGTTCTGCATAGAGTTATCTCCTAGGTCCTATTTTCCAGACCATTATCAAGTTTGAGGTGGCTTTGTTCAGTGAAATACTGACCTGCATCACTTCTTAGCTGAGGGCTCTGCATACCTGGAACATAACCTATTAAATGCAAATATGTTTCCGAGAGGGGAAACCTATTTAAAAAGTGTTTAGGATCCATTAGCCATCTGGGGTCTGACCTAATGGGACTCTGGCCAGGGCAATATGCTGGGAGAGAAAAGTTGGGAGAAGACAAGTCCAGCTTGGGGAGCCCTGGACCCCCAGAATGGAGTCTGCTTACCAGAGGAGATAGATCTAATAAGGAGCCGGAAGGGCAGGGCTGAAAACACTCACTCCCTTCTGTCTTGAAGGCGATACTTCTCTCTATACTTCTCTCCCCTCACCCCCTCAATACACACACACACACACACACACACACACACACACACACACACGCACGCACCCCTCCCCCTGCCTTTTCCCAGGCAGCCTGGTTAGGTGGTTGCCTTTGAAGGCTCTGCGGTTAAAGTGTGAGCTGGGCTGGCTGCTCGGCTGAGCAAACAGGAAGCGGGGCACATCCTGCATGACGGCCAGGGATACGGAAGGTTCTGCCAGCAGCATGCTCCCTGGCCAGCCCCAGGTTTCTCGAGGCCTTGGAGCCTTATCTCTCACTCAGCACCCCACAGGGCTGTCCTCCTGGCCCTGATCACACCTATAGGCACCAAAGGCCAACTAGGTCCCCCACACCACTGCCAGGCACCTTCTCATGTAGTGCAATCTCAGCAGATTCCAGCTTAGCTGGGCAGCCTGTGAGGGGCTTTCAGGCTGGAAAGCACTGGCCCATGGGGAAGAAAGCTGGGGGCACCCAGCTGCGGGTGCCGATCTTTTCATGTGTCTGCCAGGCCTGCTGAGCCAATGAAGTGTAGTTTCAGTTTGTAGGAGAAGGACCTTGTCTTACCTGAGCTCACCCTGAGGGATGGATGGTTGGAGAGAGTGGGGCAGGCTGGGGGGTAGGAGGGAGGAAGTATAAGAACATCTTGGGAACAGAATTTCTCAAGTGCCACAGTGGAAAGCTTTAAAAAGATTTGTACCTTTGACTCTAGGATTCCCCTTTTGAAAACCTATCTTAAAGGAAAAATTGTGGATGTGAATATTTACCTTAAGGCTATGCAATGAAGAGTAAAAATATTAAGCCAACCTAACTTCGTTGGTAGGGGGCTGGTGAAATAATCATGGTACAGTCATACAATGGGCTACTTGGCAGTCATTAAAATCACGTAGTTGAAGAATATTTCATAGCATGAGAAAATCTTAATGATTTTCAGTGTGTTCAGTGTGATACCAACATAGTTTTTGTGAAGTGTGACTTTTTTAATTTTTAAAAGTATTAATATTAACCAATGTCATCACAATAAATTTAATTTAAAAAAAATATAAAATATATTAAAACAGCTTTATTTAAGTATAATTGACCTACAATAAACCTCACATTTTTAAAGTGTACAATTTGACACGTACGCACCCATGAAACTATCACCATGACCAAGATAGTGAACATATCCATCATTCCCAAAAGGGTCCTTACACTCCCCCTGATCTCTCCCTCCTCTCCCCATCCCCACAACTACTGATCTGCTTTCTGTGAAGTATTGTTTTTAAACACACATACACACACACACGCATAGTTAAATGCTCAAAAACAGAAAAAGATATCCACCCAAACAGTATGGAAGATGATTATGGAGAATTTTTGAATTTTTATTTTTATGTGTATCTGTGTCTGCTAAATTGTATATGATGAATATCAATTGCTTTTTAATAAAAATAAGTCATTGGAGTTATTAAAATATCTGCTGCAGATAACCCACAAAGTGAACATTCTAAACGTAGCACATAGGCATTCGAGAAACGCCTGTTGAATGAGACATTTCTGGTGGTGTGGAGCTGCTTGTAAATGCTTTTCATGGTGATGGCTATGGTGATGATAAATATATGGGTGATGGTCAAGAGTTTTTGACTCTAAGGTGTGACTGCTCTGGTGAGGATGACTGTAGGTGTGCTGGTAGCAATGGAGAAGATAGCTGTAGGGTGATGACTGAGGAGTGATGGCTGTAAGAGTGATGGTTGTATAGGTCAGGGCATAGTGGAGGTGACTGGCTGTGGTAATAATGTTTATAAGGGTAATGGCTATGAGAATGATGGCAGTGCAGGTCATAGTGGCAGTGGTGAGGCAGATAGAGGAAGATAGCTGAAGGGTATTGACTAGTGATTAATTGCTCTAATGATTATGGCTGTAGTGGTGTTGATGGCAGTGGGGATGACTGCAGAAGTAATTGTTATAAGGGTGATGGCTGTAAGGATGATAGCTATAGAGGCAAGAGCATTGTGGGGGTACTGACTGTAATATCCATAAGGGTGACAGCTGTGAGGATAATTATTACAAGCGTGAGAGCAACAATGATGATGGCTGAGGATCCTGACTCAGGGGTGGTTGCTGTAGTGATGATGGCTATATGTGTGTTGATGGCAGTGGGGATGACTAGAGGGGTGATGGCTATTAAGGTGATGGCTACAAATAGGAGTGATGGTGGTAGGGGTGATGCAAGGTGACCAGGATCATTGGCCCAACAGGCAGAGAGATGGTACAAATTCTGGTTTCTGGATTCTGGTCAGTGAGATAAGAGGTCTGAGTAAGCCGTATCATATCAAGTTGATTGGCCACCTCCAGGGAGACGGAGCAGAAGGACTGGTGATGATTGACCTGAGACAACAAGGTAGGGACATTTCTCTGCTTGTTCAACCCAAGAGCTGTCTGCATCAGAATCTCTGGAGACTGAACTGAGACTTCCTTCCTCCCTGGGGGCCGTCAGGGGCTGCGATTGCTGTAACAGTAGGTCACGTGGCAGAGCTTCCTGTATGCTGCTGCTGCCGGGTGTCCATGGCCCTTACCCCTAAGCTGCCAGTGCAACAGTCAGAGTGGCGGCCAGAGACTCAGTCCATGCAGTACCCCCTGGACAGTGCTGGTGAGGCTAAACAAGAGGCCTCCACATCTTGACACTTAAAGAGTAAGAACGAAGTGTCGCCGGGATAGAGGACCATGCTGCGTCGCAAGCCCTCCAATGCTAGCGAGAAGGAGCCCACTCAGAAGAAAAAGGTGAGAAACATTTCTGGGAACTCACTTCTTCCTTCCCTCTGCTCGCTCAACCCATCCCCTCCAGAACTCATAGAAGTGGGAAGAGCCAAAGGCCATACATTGAGTCTGTAGGCAAGGGCCATTCTCCTGAGGGCAATGAGACAGGGGCTCGAAGATTACTAGAGTATCAGAAGTACAGAAGAGACTTCCAAAATTCTAAAGAAATAGAGTTACAGAATAGACTCTTAGAATTCTGTTTATAGAATTCAACCTTGCAATGATGGGATACAGACCTAAAATTAGGGGCTATAATCCTAGACTAAAATTTGAGAATCACAAAATAAAATTCTCAAGTTGAATCCTAAAACTATACTTAATTGTCTCTGCCCTACCCTGGTCCTGCCACTGCTTCGGCTCAAGCATGTCCTCTCAGGAGCCATCTCACTTAAAGTGTCCTGCTGGGCCACCCCATTTGGAGCCATGATGTTCCCAGAGCCCCTGCCCTTTGGCTGTAGCTGGGACTCTGCTCACTTGGTTCAACTCTGTTGCAGCTGTCCTGCCCCACTGGTGATGGGGCCAACCTGGAGATGGGATAATGGGCCTTCAAACCTGCAGTGGAATGCAGAGGGAGCATAGAGGTTCTTCCTGGGTAGGAAGAAATTATTTGTGAAGAATGAAAAATTATGCTGGTGAGATGGGGAGTAAGAGCGAGGGCTAAGGAGGAAAACTTTGGTGGGGAAGATTCTTAAGGCCAGGGAAAAAGCAAAAAGCAGCTGTCATAGACAGCTGAGGTATTCATCTTCCTAGAACAGAGGCCAGACTACAAGATTCCTTGAAGACTCTACCAGATCCAGGCTTCTCTACTTGGATTTAAGGATTTCTAGACTTAATTCTTTGATTTGATTATAAAATTCTCTCAAGAAATCAGCAAGTACATCCCGCACATCCAGCAAGATCCTAGGACCATCCAAAAACAGTCCTGAACCAGGTCCAAGAGGCCAAGGCCTAGCCCTAGGCCTAGGTCCAGGGCCTCCAGGCCCTCACTGTTTCCCCTAGAGCTCAACCCAGGTGCCCTGTGGGGGAACCCCCTTCTCAGGGCAGCAGCTCTCAGGCTGAGGCTGAGCCAGCTGAAAGGCTGAGCTTCAGGTCATTGGCGTGTGCATCCTGCCCCATCTCAAGTCATAGGGTGGCTGCCACTTCCGGCTGTACTCTCCCCACCCCAGCTGCTTTTCTAAGGTTGCAGTGGAGGTGGGTGGGGGTTGGGGAGAGATTTATGAGTTTTCACACAGGCTTTGTCATCTGCCTGTTCAAGCTCTGCTCAGCGCTGGGCCTAGCCAACTTGCCATTGGCTATCTCTCCTTGGTGAGCGGCCCGCTTCCCCTTACTCTCCGCCTAATGGGGGTGGGAAGCCAAGACTGTTTTAGACACTGATGGGCCCCAAACCACAGGGAAGCTGAGCTGGAGGAAAGAGTCAAAAAAGAGCTGACACTTTGATGCTAGTACCGTGTGCCACCTCAGGCAGAGGTGCCAGGGGCACACAAAAGGCAAAAGTCCTAGTCTTCTTACCTCAATTTCATTTTCTCAATTCTGTGCTTGGTGGCTGGGCCTCTAGAATTTCCCCCAGGCCTCTCCCAGGAGAAGCAAGACCCATGTGGTCCTCCAGACAAAGCTCACCCCTCCCTGCTAGAGCCTGGCAGCCTCTGGAGCCACTTTCCAAGACCCAAACCTTGGAAATGTCTTTAGAAAAGCTGAGGTACGATTCCAGAAGGTGGCGACAGTATCTTCCCTGGGCCTGGAGGCAGTGGCTTGCTCCACCACTCTTACCTTGGGCAAGGTGACGTGGTGGAGGGAAAAACACCAAGGCAAGTGAGGCCTTTCTCTCCTGCCCCTGCTCCTCCTCCCAGGCCTGCCAAATAGAGAAAGTGTTGTGCAGGGTGCAAGAAAGTAGAGTTGGAATCCTACCAAGTTCTAGCTGTAGGACCGTGGACAATTCATTGACCTTCTTTTGGTCTCAGTTTTCTCATCTCAGAAAAAGGGTTTAGCTCCTGATCTGTCTACCTCAGAAGGTTGCATGGATCACCTGAAACAATAAATGTGAGAGTGCTCTGTTTAGCTCATGCATGTGCACATGAGGAGGTGTATGCTATAGGCGTGGGCAGGGGTGAGAAGCACATGACAAAAAAGAACAAGAGGGGGTTCCAGACCTGAAGTGAATAAAACAAGACTGAATAGCACTAAGAGCCAGCACTGAATGAGAGCTCATCAGGTGCCAGGTGCTGTGCTGTGCATTCCACCCATCTCTTAGCTCCTTGGGTTTTCATGACAACCTTGTAAGTTAGGGACAGGTATTGTCTTTAACCCTATTTTATGCTTGAAGCTCAGAGACTTATCTAAGTTCACACAGCTCATAAGCTACAGAGAAGAAATCTAAGCCAAAATTTGTCTGTCTCCAGAGTGTTAACCTCTCTCCCTCTACACTCTTATCCCCTACTGAGCTCAAAAGCACTAGAAGAATCTGATGAGCATGAAAGACAATCCATCAGTAGGAGGGCTCTGCAGGGAAGACCCAGATGGCTATGGAATGAGGGACCTTCCAGGCAGCAGAACTGAGGCGGGAACAGGCATTCCAGGATGGTAGGATCAAGATGTGGCACCTATTGGTCATCATGAAGGATTGTGGAGGCCCTGACTTAAGGGTGGGGACATACCCCTTGGCTGCCCTTTGCAGATTTTTGCCTCCATCAGGGTCTCTCTCTGCACTCCCTTTGATCTGTTAGGAGGTAGGATATGGACAAGGGTTTGTCCTGGGACTTGCCTCCCCTAAGGAAGATCCCAACCCACAGCACCCCTACTTTCACAACCTGAACCTCCTGCCAAATGAAATGCAGAGGAATCTAGGCTCCCATTCAAGTGCTCAATTGTACCCTCTTTCCAGTCTCTTCCTGCCCGTCTCTCTTCCAATCCCAGCACACTACCCAGGCTCCCTTCCTATAGAACACCTCCAGTAGCACACCCCCACCAGGATGCACTTTGTATTTCCAGTGGCTCGTTAGTTCCCCCAGGCTAATGCCCAATTCCTTAGCATACCTGGCAAGGGCTTTGCATGGCCTTTTCTGCTTTACCTCCCACCATATGCACTGGCATACCCACAATTACATCACCACACTGGAACGTCCCTGACTTTCGCTGCCATTTAAACCCTTCTTAGCAACTCCTGGAGAAACCCTGGCTCCCTTGCATGGCCCAGCTCAAATGTGTTTCCTCCACCATGAAGCCCTCTTGAGCCCTTCCTCCTCCATGCGCCCATCTTCTCTCCTGGTAGCTCCCTCCAAACGCCACCTGAAGTAGCCATTGCACTCAATCTGTTTCTATAAAGGAAGATGACTTTGTAAGCTCTGAACACAATAACATGCATAAGTTTCCAGAGCAGAGATGTGAGTTCAAACCCCTGTTCTTTCCACTGCCAGCTGTGTAACTGTCTAGGGCACTGGGAAGTGAGGCCGTAAGACGGAGTTATGGTGAGGTTGGAGTGACTTGGCACACATGAAGCCCTTGACAGGGTGCCAGGCATAGGGGAGGTATTTTAACCTCTGGTTACTGGATTTCCACACATGCACGGTCCAGAGCCTGGAGCCTAGAAGGTGCTAAGTATATGACTGGTATAGAAATGAGCTGAGAGTCTAGTTGTGGGGACACATGGGGAAAACCAAGCCTGCTTAGGAACCAGGGGAAGAAGATGCCAACAGGAGCACTGTGAGGCTCTGAGGGAATAGTCAGGGGAGGCTTCCTGCAGGGAGCAGCACCTTTAAAACCGGATTTGAAAAACCTGCTTATTAAAGTATAATATTCATACAAAGAAGTGCATAAATCAAGTGTACCAATCAATGAATTTCTATAATACACATCTCTGTGTAAGCAACATCCAGATTGACAGAGCACTTCTAACACTCTACAAGATTCCTTCATTCCCCTGCCAGTAACTACACAGCCCTTTCCCCAGGAATAACCACTATTCTGACTTTCAACTGCATAGAATAGTTTTGTCAGGTTTTGAACTTTCTGTACAAGGAATCATATGTGCAGCATACTCTGGTGTCTGTGAGATTCATCCATATTGTTGGGGAGAGCTGTCCTAAGTTCATCGCTATATCCTAGCCCCTTTTATGACTATGCCACAATTTATATATCCATTCTACAGTTGATGGGAATGTGTTTTTTTTTTCCATTTAAATTGGATTTTGAAGGAGGGGAGAAACTACGGTTGACAGAGAAAAAGGTGGAGTGTTCCAAGTGGAGAATGCCCTGGGTAAGAGCCTGGAGGTGGGTCATAGGAAAGGCTAAGGCATACACAGACATTTGGACATTCACTGAGGGTGGCTGTGTCAAGCACTCATTCCTTTCATCCTCCCAACACCCTGGTGAGGTAGATGTCCTTGCCTTCATTTTACCCACGAGGAAACAGAAGCCCAGAGAAGTTGAGGAATTCAGCCAGCTTTACACAGCTGGTCAATGGCAGAACCAAGATGTGAACCTTTACCAGCTGACACCGAGTGAAGAGACTGGGGTTTAAGGAGGTTAAATAACTTGGTGAAGGTCACACGTCTCAGAGTTGAACTCAGCAATGTCTGACATCAGAAAAAAATAATTCTTTCCAAAATGTTAAACATGAAGAACAATGTTTGGTTCTACCTGCCCCCTGGGCATGACTCCCAAGAAGGCTTCACCCCAAATGGGGGTCAGGCAGAAAATCCAAAGGTACTCAAGGATATCCACTCATAGTTGGGTGGGAAGTCACTTTGGAGACACTGGAAGAGATTCAGGATATTTGAGGCTATCTCTGAGGTTGGAGGTAGGCTGGGCAAAAGGCCACTCTGGCTGGCTGACCCCCACCCCAGTTGCCTGGAGAACTTGTACTGCCCTTCTCATGTCCCAGGGCTGAAGATCAGCCAGCTGGGCCCAAGTCCCAGTACCACCCTCACACCTCTTTGGGATAGTTTCCTCCACTTTGGGCTAAAGCTGGGACAGAAGGGCCCTGACACAAGGTCCCAGGAGCCAAAGTCCCCCTCCCAGTTCCCAGACTGTAGATTAATGACAGGAAAAGGAAAGAACTGCGATTAGAGGGTGGCTTGGCGGTGAGTTTACTCTGCCCCAACAAAGCTCACTTCCGGCCCCACACCGGCCCTCCTGCTTGCTTTCCAGGCTTGCCAGTCTCTGGGGTTTCAGGGGCAACTATAAGCCTCCTGGCCTCAAACTGAGGTGGTGGAAGAAAGGTCATTATAGACCCCATTGGCCTATAAATAGCCCAGCCTGTCTTCTAGGCCCCAGGCCAGCCTGTTGCCCACCCTCTCTCTGTTCCCTCTTTTCCAGGCAGTGAGAGCAAGAATTCATCTGGGTGGCTGCATCCTAGTTATATAAGAGGAAGAAATAAATGGAAAGTAGAGGAGGGAAGAGGAAAGAAAGGAAGCAAAAGAGGAAAGAATAGTGGGTGGGGAAAACCAAGGAAGAAGGATGGAAGGGATGCATGGGAACCAAAGTGGCCATACCATGCTTTCCCCCCACCCCCAACTCCTTTTCCACCTCCTTTTCCAGCTCCTCAAAGTAGTATAGAAGAGGCTTTCTAACAGAAGTTGTAGGTGTTCCACCCAGGAGGCCTTCATTGTGATAGTGTCTGCTTGACCTGACTGCTGACCTAGTTTCTGGTCAGTTAGCTTGCTGCAACCTTGAGGAAGGTGTGGCGCCTGACCCTGATTGCTGACCTGCCTTTGGTCAAGACCCACCAAGAGAATAAAAGTGCTTAATTGCAGTCCCCAGGAGTTGGGGCTAATTGTGTATGTGTTGGGAGAGCAGGTGATATTGCCCCAGCCCTGAAAGGTTGTCACTGGACCCTCCTTTCATAGCAAAGAGGATGTGAAACTTTCAGCTTTGTGCAAGTTTGAGGCTTCAGTTCCTCAAGCCTTTATCTCCTGTGTCTGCAGTCTATCCTGCTCTATCTGTCTGGCCATCTGTGAACCCTGGTTCCTGTGTGTATCTATGGTCTTGACTGTTGGTCTTTATTCAGGCTCAGCCTCCACTTCTTGTGACTAAAACCTGCCCTCATTACCTGTCTGGCCCTGGTTTCTGCTGCTGTCTTGGTGTGTGCATGCACATACAGTTAAGAAAGCTCATTTCCTGAAAACAATCTCATCACTGCAAACAATAGGTCAGGCCTAAAATTCTGAATATCAGCACACATCAACAGTAGCCAGTTCATCACATTAGTAGATAAGGTTAAAAAGTGAGATGAAGGAAGAGAACATGGCAGCTTTCTTTTACTAAATTATCACCAATCTTTTGTGTCTCAAATCTATGGACACCTTTTCTGACTGCTTCTGCTGAGGTTTTTGAGAAAGCCTAATGCCAGCTCTTATTGACTCCTGGGATTGTTTTGCTCTTCTTGGGACACAGATTCACCAGGTTTGGGCCCTAATGCATTTACAGCTATCATTGTAACAGACTATGCTTGCAGCAGGCCCATAACATGAAGGCCAGGCTGTGGGGTTTGGGTTTGCTGTGTTAAGTAAAGGTGATGCTATTGTTCGTGTTGAGGTACGTCTCTAGGAGGAAATATGTGTTTCCTCCAACTCGTTTAGTCTTTCACTCCAGGGTTCTGGGAACCAAACATCAGGTATTGGTGGAAATGTGGACTTAGTCTGAGGCCTAAGTGAGGTCCAAGTCTCCTGAGGTCAAGAGCTTACTCCAGGGCCAGCAATGGAGGCCATTGTCTGCTGAAGAACAGGATGAAGCCAGATAACTCCAAGTACATCTTGGTGCTTCACCTCATTAGCCCTGGGACCTCAGGACACATGTGGCTGCCCAGACCTGGAGTATGTGCACATGTGTTGGGAGTGGAAATAGCTCCTTACTCAGCCAGCCATCTTAGCACCACCGATTGCAACATCTCTGCTTCTTCCAGCTCTCACTTCAGCGTTCCAGCAGTTTCAAGGATTTTGCCAAATCCAAACCCAGCTCCCCAGTGGTGAGCGAGAAGGAATTTAATCTGGATGATAATGTGAGTTTCTGGGCCTCCTTGTTGAGGGGTCTGGCTGGGAGGGAGGGAGGAGGGGAAAGAGGAGTTTTAAGATTGGTGAGGTAAAGTCTGCTTTACCTCAGAAGAAGGTCCACCTCTCCCACCTACCAAAATCCTGGGCCCCAGAACTCACCTGCATTGTTTTCTATTACAAATTAATTATAAATTAATAGGGCTGAAAACAGGACTGGGGCTAACAAGGAAGGGGATGGGAGCTTCTCATTCCTGCCCCTCCATCCTTGCTGAGACCCAAAGTCTTCCTTCCCCCAAGTCTTGAACCCATGCAGGAGCACCAGGGTCTCTAGACCTCTTCATTTGTTGTCACAGATTCCAGAAGATGATTCAGGTGCCCTTACCCCAGAGGATACTGGGAAGAGTGGCAAAAAGCTGGGGAAGAAGTGGAGGGCCGTAATTTCCCGAACCATGAACAGGAAGATGGGCAAGATGATGGTGAAGGCCCTGTCAGAGGAGATGGTGAGACCTGGGATCCAGGGGAGGGGTAGAGGCAGATAGAACAGGCATCACTCTGACAGGGTTGGAGCATGGCCACCTTGACAGCCACTGCTCAGGTACCATGCCTGAAGGCCCGATTCAATACAAGAAGAAAGGTCACATGGGAGCAGAGCTCACTCATCCATGGACATGGCAGCAAGGCACCACAGTCCTGAGGGACCAGGAGTGGGGTCTGAGGAGGAATGAAAATTGGGATAACAGAAGCTTCCTGAAAAGACAAACTGGAGGAGGGTGGGTAGCTGAACAAGAGGTGAGATCACCTGAGCCAAATTCGCCCACCATAAATTTCTGCTTGGAACCAGCCCCTGGGGTTGGGAAGGCTTGATTCAAAGAGGAGTTCCTATGAGAGAAAATTGGAGAAGGCTGGCTTTGGCCCAAGGAAGGAGGGTGGGACACACAGCTACGGGGCAGACACAGTTAAGTAGCTGAAGTTACACAGAGTCTGGCGTGCTTGTGACTCTTATAGGAGGCTCCAAGGCAGTGGTGTGCTAGAGTCAGCTAGTGCTGGCTCATACCAGCTCAGGACAGCAGTTCATCAAATTTTCAGGAATTTTGTGAGTCAGGTATGAAACACAACAATATTGAAAATTAAATTATATAAACTAAGAATTAAATGAATTATATTAAAAATAAAGAGAATACAGTCAATTCTCAAAAGTCCTAATTCTTGGACTGCTTTTCACTATTCTCTATGCCCCTGAGGTTATTTTCATCTATAGTCTCTGTGTGGAGGAAATAGCCTATGATGGTGCTCTGCTTGGTCGGTGACATCATACTGGTAGAATGACATGAGCCATGAGGAGCATTTATAACACAGGAATTAGTGACTGCTACACATCAGGGTTTTTATTCCCAAAGAGCCAGTTGTGAAAGAGTTACCTCTGCACTGTAGTATGGTGAGGCTGGGGAGCTCTGGAGGCAGGCCAGCTAGGGAAGGAAGTGGGTGGTGCTTGTTCACAGCCTTAAGAACATTCTTCCATTACTTCTCATCTGGAAACTTGGGGTGATCAAGCACTTACCCTCAAGTAAAGATTGAATAAAATGACAAAGGTGCTTGGCACATGAAAACATAGTCAAAAGTAGTAACTGTTTGACTGTGTCCTAGCAACAGCTTTGAGTCCAAGCTCTGCATGTACATTTAGCCCTTTAAGCTGACAAAGCACATTTACACGTGACCCTAGCTGAGCCTTATTCCATGAGGTGGGCAGGGCAAGGACTGTCATTCCCACCTTACAGAAGAGAAATCTAGAGCTCTAAGAGTGCCATGGTACCTGTGAGTGGAAGAGCTGGGGCTGGAGACAAGCCCCAGTCCTCTGCCAAGCCCATGTTCATTTCCTCTGGACCCGGGGCTGCTCCATGTACACCCCAAGAGAGGCCACTCAGGGCTCCTTGCCCCCCTTCCCATGTAGGGAGATACTCTGGAGGAGGGTTCAGCCTCCCCGACATCTCCAGACTGCAACCTGGACAGCCCTGGCCCTGAGAAGATGGCACTGGCCTTTTCTGAGCAGGAGGAGCGTGAGCTCCCAGCACTCAACCGCCAGGAGTCAACAGGTGAGTAGGGGATGTGGGAGGACACATGCTGAGTCTGGAGAAAAAAACTGTGTTAGGACCAGGCAAGTTCCTGTTTGGGAGGAGCAGACAAGAGAAATGAACCTTTATGGTTTGCCTGCTGTGAACTTCCCAGCCCTCTTCACATTAAATCTTCACAAAAACTTCATGGATCAGTACTATTATTTTTTTTAAATAATTGGGCCAGTACTATTATTATCCCTACTTTATTGATGTGAAAACTGAGGCTCAAAGAGGTTAAGTTACTTGCCCAAGGTGACTCAGTCTTGAACTCAGGTTTGCCCTAGAGGAGCCTCGACTTGCTGTCCCCAGGCCCTGGAGGACTCAAGGGCAGAAGAAGGGCCCCATTGCCATCTTGGACCAGTCCACTCCCACCCTACCAAGGAGAGCTAAAGTCTACACCTGCCTGGGCCTCTGACATCTCAGGCTGGGAGTAGGAATAATGGGTCTCCAGCTGTGAAGACTCAGCCTCTTGGACCCCAGACCTTGGTTTGCTGGACTCAGGGTACCACTTGGCATCTTCTAGATGTCCATGGGGCTGGACAGGAGGTTCTAGCAGCCCTGCCTGGATGAAGGCCTTTGGCCTTTGGGCTACAGACCTGCAAAGGAACCATCTCACCCCTCAGGCTAGTTCCAAGTTCCCCATTTGTTCTCTGGCTCTTCAAACACCTCCCTGCTCCTCAACTGAAAGCCATTTAAAATGCCCTTCATTCTGCCCTTCCCAGAGAGAAAGAGCCCTTCTGAGTTTCCAGGTGATGTAACTAGATACTGAGTCTTATTAAATAGAGAAAGTAAAGGGTGTGGCTTCTTGGGTGGAAGGAGCACTGGAGTGGGAGTCAGGAGACCTGGAATGTAATAGACTCAGTGCTGCCAATTTTAAGGTGACAGACCTTAGGCAGGTCGTTTGGCCTGTCTGGCCTCAGTATTCATGTGTTCATTAGGGTGTTGGCCCAGTTGGTCTCTAGAGACCCTCCCAATTTGCCCATTCTTTGGTTTGTGAGCTGTTTCTCCTTCTTTAGTCAACTGTTCTCATGTCTAAGGCCCTGGAAGTGAAGCTGTGCTGCAGCAGGGTGACCAAGGGGATGGGCCAGAATCCCTGCTGTAGTACAAGAGTGGCCAGCATCCATATTTCTTCCCAGCATGTAGCCCCATGACTTCTAGAGAGACCCCCTTGAAGGCCTGGGGCAAAGGTGACCCTCCTTCCTTTCCAATCTCCTGCAGGCAGTGAGCTCTGCAGCCCCATCCCAGGCTCTGGCAGCTTCAGGGAGGAACCACCTGCCCCTCAGTACACAGGGCCTTTCTGTGGCCGGGCCCGAGTTCATACCGACTTCACTCCCAGCCCCTATGACCACGACTCGCTGAAACTGCAGGTAAGATTGGCATCCAGGCCCCACTTGAGCTTGGCGGGTTGCACCCATAAAGGAGGCTGGACTTAGCCACGGTAGGACAGTGTCGGGGGAGGCTCAGGGACAACCCCTCAACTCTCTCCTGATCTGCTCTGCTCCCTTCTCCTCCCACAGAAAGGAGATGTAATTCAGATTGTTGAAAAACCACCTGTGGGCACATGGCTGGGCCTGCTCAATGGCAGGCTGGGCTCTTTCAAATTCATCTACGTGGATGTGCTGCCTGAGGAGGCTGTGGGGCCTGCCCGCCCCAGCCGCCGACAGAGCAAAGGCAAGAGGCCCAAGCCCAAGACTCTGCATGAACTGCTGGAGCGCATTGGCCTAGAGGTTTGAGCTTGAACTTGCACTAGCATCTAGGATCAAGGGAGGCACCCTTGCCCCAGCTATGTGGGAAAGGAGGGATCCCAGGCAGGGGTGGCTTGTAAGCAGCCACGCTGGCGGCCTGCCTCTGCCCACAGGAACACACATCTACTCTGCTGCTCAATGGCTACCAGACGCTGGAGGACTTCAAAGAGCTGCGGGAAACACACCTGAATGAGCTGAACATCACGGACCCACAGCACCGGGCCAAGCTGCTCACAGCTGCAGAGCTGCTGCTGGATTACGACAGTGAGTGGGTATAGGAGCCAGGTGGGGGTGCCTGCTGGCAGTTCAGGGACGGGAGGCCTCTGCTCTGGGCCCAGAACAGTGGGAGGATACTTTCCACACTTGAATTCCAGCCTCAGGCAAAGTTTGTAGGGAGTAGGAGTTTAAGGGATTATCAAGCCTCACTCTCTTTGGGATGCTAGGGGAGATTTAAGGCCAGAGAAGGTAAGGCATGAACTCAAGGCCTCAAAGCTAGGTGATGGAGAGGCGGGATTCAGGTGCAGATGTCCTGGTTCCTGGCTTATTGCTGAAGAAGTTTGAACTCTTAGGCCTGGAAACCACAAGAAGGGCAGGGGTCGTGGTGGGTGCCCAGATGGAGAGACTGCCTACAGTGTCCTTACCCCCAGGGTCCCTACCCCCTCACAGGGCTCTCTGGGGCTTCTGACCTCCTCCCTGCTAAGTCTCAAAATTCCACATTCTGTATCCCACTCTCACCCCTGGCAGCCGGCAGCGAGGAGGCAGAAGAGGGCGCCGAAAGCAGCCAGGAGCCAGCGACACACACTGCGTCAGACCCCAAGGGGGACATTCCGCGGGACTCAGGCTGCTTCGAGGGCTCAGAGAGTGGGCGTGATGAGGCGGAGCTGGCAGGAGCTGAGGAGCAGCTGCACTGCCTCTCCTTAGCCGGGTCACCTTGAGCAGAGGTGGCAGTGGTGGGCCAAGGCTGGGCCCAAGCAGCACAAGCAGCAGGGATGGACCTGGCCTACCGCAGTGGCCTGTGCTGGAGGACTAGTGGAGGACTGGAACTGAGCCCGGCCCTGCTCCCCTCAGGTCACCTAGGTCGAGAGAGGCTGGGCAGGGCCCTACAGGCTTGGCGGGAGTAAATGAAGAGCCTCTGAGAGCACATCCCACCTGCCTGGCTCTCTCCTTCTACCAGCTACTGACAGCGCAGCCTGCTCTGGCCATGGCCACAGCCAAGTGGGGCACCAAGGAGCCTCCTTGCCCAAGTCTCTCACCACCAAAGCCTCCCAATCCTCCTCAACCCCACAGCACCTTCCCTGAGGCACTGCTCCTGAAAAAGGGGCCAAGTCAGTATTTCAGGTCAGTCTCAGGACCTTAGGGAAGCTGGCCATTTAAAAAGATTCTAATTGATCATGGGTAAATCCAGACTGCCCTCAATAAGGTCTGAAGAAAGCCACATGTACCTTTTCTCCTCCTAACTTTCTGATAGGTTTAGCCACTAAATCACTATCTGATTTGATCCAAGTGTCTTCCCCAATCTGTCTAGGATGGTCAGGATTAGAATAGATAGATTCTGAGGGCCTTGCCAACTCTGACATTTTGTGACATTAAATGTTACCCGTGGCCCAGGACAGCAGTGGGGTTTACTGAAGGGGCTGGAGGGGCCTTGGGCTCACAAATGAAATGGCTCCTTATGCTCATCTGTTCCACACCTCCCCATGTAACTCAGGACAAACGGTAACTTACCCCAGCTTAAAACAATGCCCATATCTCATACAACGTGTGCCCTCCCCTTCCACTTCTGGCCCCTTCAAATGACACTTCTCCCCAAGGTCAATGGAAGATGGTCAGACCTGGCTTCCAAGGGCAGAGTGGCCCCTAAGGAGCAAGATGCAGGTCTAGGCCCAGACTTGGCCTCTTTTGTGAGTCCTTACAAGCAAAGAAAACACAAACTAGGCAAGTCCACTATCCCAACTTTACTAAAGATTTTGATGTACCCTGAGCTCCAGAAGGGGAGGGAGAATGTCTATTGGTGTGAACCTCCCTTGACACCAGTGCCAAATCTGTGCCCTGAATTCTAGAGTAACCCTTCCCCGGGACTCAACTGGCCCAAGGACAAATAGTGCCCACTAAATCTAGGACTGCGGCTTAGTGGACACATTTCAGGACCTACTACCAGGAACTTTGGTAAAGCTAACTTGCGGGGAAGGGTTTTGTGTAAATATAAGGGGGTGGAGAGGGATAGGTTAGCAGCAATAAATATAAGTAAAACAAAATTACTGTCTCCAGTTATCTTTCCTATGGAAAGAAGGTTGGAGGAGAGACAGACCAGTCTCCTTCAAAGCTGGACACAGAAAAATGTCTCCATTGTCCTTTCAGGGCCATCTGCCTCTTCCCTAAAGATGATCAGTGCCCTTGATCCTGTTGACTTAAAGTTCCAGTTTGAAGCCCTAGCTGGCTCCACCTTTCCCAATAACCAGCTCCCCTAGGAGCTCAGGCTCTCAGTGCCACAGGTTTTCTGGGGTCTGAGAATTAGGAGTAGCTATATCTCTCTAGAATTATTCCTTTAACAAGAGTCTTGAACACCTCTACCCTAATGAGGAAGGCCCTGCACTGGGGGCTGTCCAGGGTCCAAAAGGGAGAGATTTGGATTCAGCTGGGCCTTTCCTCTGAGGCCACCTCTTCTTGGGCCCCACCCTGTGCCCACAGAAGCTACACCATCTCCTGGGCAGTGAGATGGAGACAAGGACTTCTGGCTTCCTTTGTTTCTGCATTAACTGCATTAGGGAGGGCAAACTGGAATGAGAGCTGCCACCAGAGTAAAGACAAGGCCACTCTACTTCCAGGCTTTCTTCTCAGGTACACTCATCCCACTGCCAATAGTGGCTGTGGGCATCAGGGAACTGTTAGAATCATCCTAAGCAAAGAAACAAGGAGCTCAAAGGGCCTCAAAGCTTCAATGGTACTGAATAATGGCTGCCATTTAGTGAGCACTGACATGTGTGCTAGGCACCAAATGCTTTACATTTCTTCTTTCATATAATCTTCACAGTATCTCTGAGGTAGGTATCATCACCTTCCCAACTTACAGAGGATAAACCTGAAGATCAGACAGTTTAAATAAGTTGAGTAGAAAGTCCACCAAGCTTTCAGAGCCTCCCCCAGCCCTCTGGAGGGCAATCTGACCCTCTGTTAAGTGTCTTTGACACTCTTTGACCCAGCCATTCCCCTCCAAGGATTTGATCCACAGAAAGAGCCACACAAGTACATACAGATATATGGACAGACATTGGCGACAACTTTGTCTATAAGACACTGGGAACAACATGAATGGGGAATTAGTTAGAAACATTATGGTCCATTCACACAATACCATGCAGCCATTAAACATAATGTTGTAGAAAAATATTTAATGATATAGGGAAAATATTCATGACTATTTATTGTTTACTTTTAAATTTTAAAATTATACAAATAATGTACAAACATTTTCGTTGTAAAAGAAGTCCACGCTATATCACAGGGAAGACTCAAGTGCTGTAACATTATTATTCGGGTGATTCCATTTTTATTCAAGAAAAGGAAAACATACACAAGAAAAAGACCAGAAAGATCTGCAGCAAACAGTTACCAGTGGTGATATTGTGAGGTGAGCAGGGTGGGATCGGGGGAGTAATGGAGAGAAATATTTACTTTCTACATTCTTGTTTTATTTCAACTTCAAAAGTATCTATTATTTTAATATCTATTTTTAAAAGGAACAATATTTTAATTCTTGAAAAAATTACAACTAAATAAACCAATAGGCCCAAGCCTCTGGTCTCCACAAATTTAGAGTAGTAGCAAAGTCATTATCTTGCTGCCTTTTGGCACAGGCTTCTGGAAACATAGCGAGTAAGGGGTAAATAATGCCCAAAATGCTTAAAATCCACACACACCAAGGGGGACCTTATAAGAGGAGATTCCTAAACCCTTTAAAAACCCTGGTTAATACCTATCTATTAAATCTAAGCTGGATAAAGGAAAATATCAGAAAAAAAGAAATGAGAATGAAAGAAGGATGTTTTGAACTTCTCCCTTATCCTGGGGAGGGAGTGGGGGGCATCTCAGAGCTACCGGGCTGTAGTTTGGTCTGTAGGCTGAATACAACCTGAAAGTAGAAAGTTGTGCAAGGACTCCAGTGATCACAGGACTTTGGGAGGGTCAGATAAAGAGAGGTAACAAGGAAATGTAGACTGCAGGTCAAGACCTGAGGGGTCAGAAAGGCAATACCAGTTGGGTCTACAGCTCAAGGCCCAATGTTCTTCCTCCAGGCAGGGCTGCTAGAACCTCCTGTCCAGCCCCATGGACATCTAGAAGATGTGGTACCCTGAGCCCAGCAAACCAAGGTCTGGGGTCCAAGAGGCTGAGTCTTCACAGCTGGAGACCCATTATTCCTACTCCCAGCCTGAGATGTCAGAGGCCCAGGCAGGTGTAGCCTTTAGCTCTCCTTGGTAGAGTGGGAGCGGACTGGTCCAAGATAGCAATGGGGCCCTTCCTCTGCCCTTGAATCCTCCTGGGCCTGAGGACAGCAAATTGAGGCTCCTCTAGGGCAGGTGAGGCCCAGCTGATAGGAGTTAGGGCCTACTTGATTTTAAGTCTTGGTTTTGTCACTCTCTTAGCTGGGTCTGGGTCATCTTGGACAAGTCACTCAACCTCCTTGAGTCTCACTTTGTACATCAATAAAGTGGTGATAACAGTACTAGCTCCATGGAGTTATTACAAAGATCGAATTAACTAGTATATGTAAAATACTCACAAAATCAACGTTTAGTGGGTGATAATATGTCAGGTCCCCTCAATCCATACCACCCTGCTACTTGCATTTCATTCCCCTCAAGGTTCATCTCTCCTCAGACCCGTAGTTAGTGTAGTAACCAAGAAAAAAGGCTTTGGAGTTAAATTAAAGTGTCTTCAAATCCTGGCTCTACCACTTATTAGTTACCAGACTTTAGGTAATTACATACATATACATTTCTTTTCTGTAAAATAAGAATAATGATCTACATTGCAATATACAAATGTATCAAGTCAACATATTGCACACTTTATACTTATACAATGTTATATGTTAATTGTATCTCAATTAAAATAATTTTAAAAATGAAAATTAATATAAAAAAGAATACCAATCTAATAATACCTACCTCTTCGGGTTGTTAGATAAATAAATTAAATAATGCTTATAAAGTTCCTGGCATGTAGTGACAATAAATTGTGGCTTCTGACCTTTTGTAATCTCCAGGGCACTGAGCTCAAGATTGAGCACAAAGCACCCTCCCCCTTGTCAATATGTACTTGTCTGCATACTAACTGCTATTGCCCAGAGACAAATTGATTTACAAGGTCCAAGAGCATGCTGGGATTCAGGATAGATGGTGCCAGCTCTGGTGCCCAGAGAGGCTGGTGATAGAGAGAAGCCCACATGAGAAGCCTTGGGTAGCCTAGCTCTCCCTGGCTCAGAGCATGATGGGCATTAGACTTATTTCAGGCAACTCCCTTGAACATCCATGGGCTGCTAGAAAGAAGAGGATAAAGGCCAGATTCATGAAAAAAGAGTTGGAGTCCAGCCAACTCCTCTCTAGTTCAGGTTTAGAGGTGCCTTCTTTCCCCTGGGCCATCAGGGGAAGTAGCTGGGGGCATCAGCACAACCCAGTTGAACTATCTCCTTTCACTTGCTGCCTCTATTTCTCACGACCTTGCCTTAGCCTTCTCCAGGTAGGTTCTGATCAATTTCCCCAAAATCCTGCAACAAAGGCTCTTGCCTCCACAAATTCTCTCTCCTTAACCTCAAACCTTATAGCAGTGTGCTCTGACACAGGCCACTGCCGCTGCTTCCAACTCTTGCTCATAGAGATCCCTGCCCAGTTTTTTCACAGTGGAAGCCAAAGTGGGGCCATTAGTGACTACAAGTTTAATAAGAAAGCTAAAAGAGGTTTTTAAAGAATAGAGGACATTGATCACTGTAGTCTCAGTGAGATCCAACACCTTCTCGACCCTGCCAAGTCAGGAAATTCAGGATGAGGTATGAGGTTTCCCAGCTGGGAAAAAGAAGTAGCTCTCTCACCTCCTTCACAATAGAGGCTACCTTAGCTTCTCACACAAAGTAGGCCCCATTCTATATTATTCAGCCAAAAATACAATCAAGTGGGAAGGAACTGCCTCCCCTCTAGACCCAGCCAAGACTCCTCCTTTAGGAAGGCCCTAAATAAATGTAATTCTATAGCACTCGATATGTAGGCTTCACCTTTTCCTATAACTTCACTGTTACTAATATAGCATTTGTATACCATTGCCTCTGGGACCTGCCAGGGATAACTCAGAAAGAGCCCAGGGCAATGGCCCTCACAAAGGGACAGCCAACTTGACTGTGGGAACTCGACAAGGCAACTTCCTGACTTCCTGTGCTAAAGAAATCCCACCAGTCTGGAGAAAGAGTTAAGAGATTTAAGTTTAAAACAAAACCCCAACAAATACCCCCATATCAGACTATTTATAATAAGCCCTCTATATGCTTAAAATGGAGAGATCATTGGCCAAATTCATCCGAAATGGCAAAATTTAAAAAAAAAATCCTAAAATCATTGTTGGTTCTCATCTTACAAGAAAATGGGGTCAGCAATGCAATTTCTCCTAAAGTTAACCCTAGTACATGGTCAGTTTTCAACAAGTACTTATTGAATGTTAAATAAATGAAAGGCTCATTTTATTCAAGTGACACTTGGAGTTATTCAAATCCCTTTATCTGTCTACACCTGGGTTATGCCAGAAAGCAACCTGGACTGAGAGTCAGGACATCTGGATTCTGGTCTTTGCTCTACTAGTAACTGTCTAGGTGACCTATGGTAAAGACACAGTACTTAATTCAATGAGAGAGAGAGAATGTGCAAGAACGAGAGAGAGTGTGCAAGAACATGTGAAAGTGGCATGGACTACATGATCAGAATGTTCTTTTCAGTGATGTCATTCAACAGAGCCCAGGTTTTATGACAAAGAATCATCATGCCTCTAATTTGAGCACAAAACTACAACCCTTTTAGCCACATTGGAACAGCCAGGTAGCTGAAAATGGGCAGTGGCTGGCAGAACAGGCAGTGGGGGGATTGCGGGCTGAAGAAAGTAAAGAGGCATGGAATGTTAAGGAGGTAATTATACCCCAGGTTCCAGAGTTGGAAAACTACTTCTAAATTATGGCCTCTTCATTTCTTCACCCATGGGAGAGTATGAGCCATCAAGATCTCATTTATTAACCAAGTAGAAAACCCCTTAATACCAGAAGAAAAATAAACACAGCCAATTCACAGAATACAAATGGCAAGAAACATAAAGCAGAGGGGAGGTACAGAAAACGTTTAACTTCATTGTTAACAAAATGAACAGAAATTAAGTAACACTGAAATATCAGTTTACCACTATCAAATTATCAAATGTTTAAATGAGATGTGTTGAAGAAGGCTCTCTGAGACGCTGCTGGAAGGACAATCTGGGACAGCCCTTTTGTGAAGTAATTTGGCCATATTTGTCAGAAGCCTTTAAAAGAGCACTCTCTTTGACTCAGTAATTCCACTTCTAGGAATCTATCCTAAGGAAATAATCACAGATATGCCTACAGATAAAAAAGTTCACAGCATTATTTATAATAATGATAAATTGGAAACTCCTAAATGTTTGACAATAGGGAAAGGGTTATGTACATATTATGGAGTCATTAGGAAATATTTTCAAATAATTTATAATGATATGAAAAATGCTAAGTAAAAAAGCAGGATTACAAAACAATATTTGTAGTTGAATTCCAGTTATATTTAAAAATACACACGCACGCACGCGCGCGCGCGCGCACAAACACACACACACACACACACACACACACACACACACACACACACAAAAGACTAGGAAGAAATACACCAAAATGTTAACAGTGATTGTTATACCTTTGTAATGAGTTTATGGGTGATTTTTTAAAATCTTCTTACTTTCCTGTACTTTCCCAATTTTCAATAATGGGCATGTGTTACTTTTAAAATTAAAAAGCACATCAAAGGTGCAAGGAGAGGAGGTTTGTTTTCTAAGTTTTCCAAATATTTAGAGGTTGAAAGGGACATTTGAGATAATCTAGTCCAATGGTTCTGAACCCTATCAACCCCAACCCTCTCTTGGTATATACAATATTTTGTAATGTACCCTGTGCCACTTTGAAATGAATTTCATAGTTAATATAACATATTTATACACATAATTTCCAGAAGAGCAATATAATACACTAACTATAATATAAAGGAGAAATAAAAGGAAAGTAGTTTATAGTAAGATAATATATATTTCAATATACAAATGCTTAGGCAAGACTATACTAAAGATATAAGAAAGTAGTCAGATGCTTCCACTTATATATGTACATTCACTGTGAATTCGACTGCTAGAAAGGAAGCCTAATACATGTATGTTATACTGGCAACTTAAAAATCCATGAATGGCATTGCTATTGGTGACATGATTTTCAAAAGTCACATCTCTTGGTAAAATTCTGAACAAAATAAAGTACGATCTTCCCTCAATTTACACAATGATTGCATTCCTGGAAATGCAGTGTAAATATTAAAACTATAAAACGTAGTTTATGGTCATTTGTATAATAATTAGGCCCAATTGATTATACTAGGTTTTTCTACCTACGTTAACATCTTATAGGCCATTCAAAAGTTTCAGATATAGATTTCTAGTTCCCATTCTCTTTCCATATTTATCCGAAACATGAAATCTACAAAGACTCCTTTTTTGTGAGTTGAGTTTGCATCCTTTAAAACTGATGATATTCACAGTTTTAGCCTTTGATACTATTTCTAAAACCTACCATCTAAGAACAGCAAGTGAGTCCTAGAATGTATTTTCAAAATTGACACAAATGCTTTTTGAATTTTTGGAAGCATTGCTCTTCTTTAATAGCACCAAGGCATGAGAGCAAATAACCATTTTTTGAAAACCATTTACTGTGATCCTTTGGTGATTTTCCCTAGCTTGGCCCCAGCCTCAGGAGTATAAGATAAACTGAGCTGGAAGAAAAGGACCAACAGGGCCACGCTACGGGGAGAGGGAGAGGGACTACACTACTAGGTTACCACTTGAGCCAATCCAAGCGGTACCAGAGGGCTACCAGACAGAAAACAGGTCCCTCTCTATGCCCAACTAAGCTAAGGGCCTTCTCAAAGGAAGGGGATCAAAAGGTAGGGAAGGGGGCTAGTCACTCATACTAGGCACAAGTAAAGAAATGAGGCAGAAGCACAAAGAAGCAGACATCCCTGTATTTCTAAAACCATTCAAGTCTCCTTCATTAATTGGCTTCTCCCAAAAAGAAAGATTTCTTTATTAAGAAATACCAGAGAGTGAAAAATACACCACACATACACATTTGTAGGCTCACGCAAAAGTGCAGAGATTTATGTATTAAATTGCATTTAAGTTAAAAAATAGATTTTAAAACAAAATATTTTTTTTCTTTCCCCAGCAAGGTAAAGTGATTTGGTCAGTAGGAAAAGGGGCTTTAGTGGTAAAGGCAGGAAGATTAGGGCAGGAAGAATGGAATTTAGCTGCTATAGAATTAGAACTTACCTCTTCCACTAGGGGAAAAAAAGCAAAGAGGGAATGGGTGCTTTTCGCTAGGGCGAGGGGCCCAAGAACAAAATAGTCATAAAGAAATGACCCCAAATAGCCAAATTCCACCAACCCCCAGAGATTTTGGACCCATCCCAACCACCCTTGCCTGGGGAAGTGGGGTGCATAGGAAATTTAAGGAATGTGGAGAAAGGGAAGAGGCAGAGAGAATGTCAGCCATTGAAAGGAACAAACAATTTAAGGCCTATTCCTAGGGAAGGACCAATTCTTCAATCTCCCTTCTGATCAAAACTCAGATGGACAGTCCCAGCTGGTATGTGGTATGAATAGGATAGATTTTCAGACCAGAAAATACAGATTTATAAAGGAAAAGAAAGGGAGGGTGTACAAAATAGCAAAAAACTAAAAAATAATCAGTTCATACTAAAGAGATTTCCATGTTGACCTTTCATCTCAGAAAGAGAATGAAGAAAAGTGGTTGAGGTTAAGTTGAGGGAGGAGAGAAATACACTCTAGCCCAGGAGAGATAGGCTGAGACAGGATGGACTGAGAACCGACTAAGAAGAAATTTATCTGAGTGGCAAGTTAACTGGTCATACTCTCCAGGCTTGACTTTATTTTGAACTGACTAAAATATAACTACAAGGACAAACTGATAGAGCCGGAAAGAGAATGGTAAAGTAGAGGCAGATAGGAAAAGAATCTGAGTCAGCCTCCCTCTGCCTCCCTCTTCCCCTCGTCCTCCCGTCTCCCTCTCTGAGGATCATGAAATTCTGCTGTAAGGAAAATAGGAAGACATAGAGAAAACTCTGGGAGCAGCCAAATTTCATTAATTCTGATTAACTTGGAAGAATGAGATAGGAATTGGTAAGAAGTCTTGATTACAGACCACTTAAAAAGAAATATATACCATCGCTTGTAAAAGATCACTAACAAAATATTTCCCAGGGGAGGCCCTGATGAGCTTACTTTAATAACCAAGGCTTATTTACAATCAACATCATCCAACTGCATAAACAGAATATCCTAATAAAGAACACTTTTCTGTTAAGTTAATATAACCCCCGACTCTCCCCATTTTGCTAACATTGTATATTGCCTTGAAAGCCCTTTCTTCATACTCCAAAATAAGGTAAACTTTGGCCCAGAATGTAGTAGAGATCAGTGGAGAGTTTGGGAACTATCTCTCCAACCCAAGGGTCCCCTGGAAAATGGGAGTATGGCTAATAACAAGCAACCTCTTTGACCCCACCCCAACCCCATACACACCCACACAAAGACACTCACACCCCCATGGTGGTCCTTGAAATGGAAAGGGGAAGGAGGAGGCAGGCAGTTTGCATTAGACACAGTTTAATCAGCTTCGAATAGATTAAAAGTTCTAGTTTACACTTCCCCCCTCCCCATAAGTCATCCAGACAGGGCCCTAGCTTAGAAAGAGAAAAACACAGGTGTTCTAGGAAATATAGCCACATATAATACATAAATCTTCTTCCCTGAAATAGAGCAGGTCCTGAGCAGAGCTGACTGGGGGCCACAGCCCACCCCCAGGGTAAAGCGACTCTGGGACTCTGCCAGTGGAAGTGCTGGAAGAGTGAGGCTTGGAGGAAGCCCCCGGTGTGGTTACCAAGCCCAAGGTGGGCCAAGGCCTTGGAGTAGGTTACCCGGGAGGGCAGCAGTGCTGGGATTTCCCTTTTCACTCTGCCAAGGCCTAATGGAAGTACTAGTTGTCCTGTTTTTTCTTTTTTTTTTTTTTTTGAGGGGACGTAGGGAGAGAGGAGAAGAGAGGAGAGGAGAGCCTCTCTGTGCCTTGGTTTCCCCATTTGTGCATTCAGGGCCTCTGCAGGCCTCACACAGGGAGTCTGAGGGAGTAGTGTTTAAGCGAGCACTTGGGCTTCCTCTGAGGAAAGGGAACCATCAAAGTGCAGACTTTTATTACTGCCATTTCTGCTCTTAGTGGGAGCAAGAGTTAGAAGGAAAACAAGTTAAAAAGGGCTATTGAGAAAGGAGGAGAAATTGAGACAGAGTGCGAGGGGCCATGACATTGGCATCTCATAAATACTTATTGAAAATGGCACAGGTATTCAAAAGTTTCCAGGTAGTCTATAAGAAATTTAAATTGTTATCTATACTACAACTACTTACATATATCTAATTGGAAAAGACTGGGGCTTGAGGGTTAGAGAGTGAATGGGGGACAAAGGAGAAGCTACATGAATAAATACAACAAGTGGAAGCTACCTGCCCCATTCTTAAAAGGATTTGTTGACAATGTTGGCACTTTGTAGCCAGGAGAATCCTCCAACCCCTCTCTCCATTCTCTTCTATTCTGAAGGCCCCTGGCCAGAGTTCTCTGTGACTGTCTCTGGACTCATGCCATGCAGCAGCTGGAGAGGATTTGAGCCAGTCTCAAGAAACTTTAATCCCAGAATTGGACCAATCACCCCAAGCAGGAGAGCTGGGATTTGGAGGGAAGAGAGGAGAGTCCAAGGAAACTCTGTGGCTGAGGCTGTGGGAAACCAGTGCCAGGGCCCAAGAAACCCATTTGTCCAGTTACCAGAGGTCACTGACATCTTCTGTGACTGCCTTGAGTCCAGGGGAGGGGGGAAACTTGCAGCAAGAAAACGTCAGTGTGCAACTGGGTGAATAAAGACCAAAGAAAAACAGTAAAGTGAACAGCTTACTTGCTCTCTGTCTCAGATTTATCTTCTCCCCTTAAATCTCTCACAGCTCTAATTAAACACAAACAAAAGTCTCTTCCACAAATAGGCTACTTCTCAGTTTCAGCCACCTCCTGTGGTGGCTCTGGGGGTACCGGGGGTGGCATTTCTTCAGGAGTGCTGGTGTCCTCCGGCATTTCATTTGAGCTCAGATGTTCTGTTAGAGGCTGAGAAGGAAAAGATAGCAAATTCAATACAAAGCACACTCTCAAAATCCAATTGAAGATAATCAGTACACACTGAGCTCTTCCTGTCAACCTATCAACCACACCAATGTTACAGATATGCAATCAACACCAAACTCAGAGCCAAGACCAGACCGTTGTCATCTTCTCAGCAGGATGCAACTGATGTTTATTTGAGTTCTATTCTTAACTGATGTGGAGAGATGCTACCATTATTATTCATGATAATAATAATGGGACCACAAATAATTACACAGGTCCCTGCCCTTCACAACAGAATGTTATAACATACTTGTCTAACAACACCTGATCAGTGGTTCTCAATCTTGTTTCTGCCCTAACACACAACTCACGAAAATAGTGATTCTAAACCAAAGTGATTGGGATAGCAAAATTTTACAATGATATATATGGTTTTGAAAATGTCTCTAGAGGGATTCTAAAATACCACCCTTTCCCACACTCAGCTGAGAATCACTAACCTAAATTATTATGATTTAAAACCAGACTCATCACAAAAATTATTATCAAAATGATGATAATATATAAAAGTGGGTTTGCTGTATTTCAAAAAAAAATTCAAATTTTAGGAAAGTAGAGAACAATTATCTACCTTATGAAAAGCATTCACTTAAAGGTAGGATTCTATTTTTAAAGAAAAATTCAAGTCTACTAAAAATCTATTATATAGAACTAATAAACAAATTCAGCAAAGTTTTAGGATATAAGATAAATATACAAAATTGATTGTATTTCTATATACACTCAATGAATAATCCAAAAATGAAATTAGGAAAATAATTTCACTTATAATAATATCAAAAAGAATAAAATACTTCTGAATAAACATAACAAAAGAAGTATCAAACTTTTACTCTGAAAACTAAAAACGTTATTGAAAGATATTAAAGAAGACCTAAATCAATGAAAAGACAGCTCATGTTAATGGCTTGGATGACTTAATCTTCTTAGGATGGCAATACTCCCCAAATTGATCCATAGAATCAATATGATCCCCATCAAAATTCCAACTAGCTTCTTTGCAGAAATTAAGAAGCTGATCTTAAATTTCATATGGAAATTCGAGGGACTCAGAATAGACAAACAATTGAATAAATAAAGAATAAAGTTGGAGGACTCACACTTCTTAATTTCAAAACTTACTACAACACCATAGTAACCAAGACAGTATGGTACTAGCATAAGAATAGGCATATTGATCAATGAAATAGGATTGAGAGTCCACAAACAAACTCTCACATTTATGGTTTTGATGAGGGTACCAAGACAATTCAATGGAGAAAGAATAGTCTTTCCAACAAACAACATCGAGACAACTGGATAGCCACATGCAAAAGAAAGAATTCGGATCCCCTATCTCATGCCATAAATGAAAATTAACTCAAAATGGATCGAAGACCTAAATGTAAGAGCTAAAACTATAAAACTTTTAGAAGAAAACAGAGGCATACATCTTTATGACCTTGGATTAGTCAATGGTCTCTTAGATCTGATCACAAAAGCACAGTCACAACAACATAGATAAATTAGACTACATCAAAATTTAAACCTTTTAAAGGACACCATCAAAAAGAATGAAAAGACAACCCACAGAATGCGAGAAAATATTTGCAAATCATATATCTGATAAGGGACTTGTATATAAAATATATAAAGAATTCTGGGGGTGGCTCCATAGTGTAGTGGTTAGCACGTCTGCTTTACACACAGAAGGTCCTGGGTTCGCACCCCAAGTGGAGCCACACACCATACCCCAGGCGCGCCAGGCCCCGGGTGCACCAGGCCCCCCAGATGTACCAGGCCCCCCAGGTGCGCCAGGCCCTGAGGATGCCAGGCCCTGGGTGCACGCCCCAAGCATGTGGGAGGAGACACCCCACCCCGCTTTCAGAGATCCAGTTCTTAAGGGGAAATGACAACATCCATAGGTCAGGGGTGGAAGTGTGAGGGAGGGGAATTAAAGATGGGAAAAATAAATAAAAATAAAATATATAAAAAATTCTTACAACTCAACAATAAAAAAAAACTCAAATTGACAAAGGATCTGAATAGACACTTCTCCAAAGATATACACATGACCAAGATGCTCATGAAACGATGTTCAACATCATTAGTCATCAAAGAAATGTAAATCAAAACCAAAATGAGATACTACTTCACACCCGCCAGGATGGCTAGAATCAAAATGTCAGATAATAAATGATGACAAGGATATGAAGAAATTAGAACCCTCATATACTACTGGTGTAGATGTAAAATGCAGCCACTTTGAAAAACAGTCAAGCAATTCTTCAAAAGGCTAAAAATAGAGTTACCATATGACCCGGCAATTTTACTCCCAGGTACATAGTGAAAAGAAATGAAAACATGTTCATGCAAAAACTTGTACATAAATGTTTATAGCACCATTATTCATAATAATCAAAATGTGGAAACTACCCAAATGTCCACTGACTAATGAACGGATAAATAAAATATGGTCTAATCATATAATGGAATATTATTCAACCATATAAAAGAATGAAGTACTGCTACATGCTGCTACATGGATGAACCTTGAAAATATTATGCTAAATGAAAGAAGCCAGTCACAAAGACCACATACTATATGATTCCATTTATAAAATGCGTGGAAGAGGCAAATCTGTAAAGAGAGTAGATTAGTAGTTGCCTAGGGCTGCAGCTGGAGAAATTGGGGAGAAAGGGAAAATAACTACTAATGAGTACAGGGTTTTTGAAGGGGAATAATGAAATATTTTAAAAGTGATTATTGGGATGATTGTACAACTCTGTAAATATACTACAAACCAGCGAATTGTACATTTGAAATAAGGATTTTATGGTATGTGAATTATATTTCAATAAAGCTACTATAAAAAAAGAAAGCTCTGATAACAAATTTTTAGGAACATACTGTATAAAGTATATCTTGAGCAGGACAGCTGGGAGAGTCCCCACAATATCTGCATATTCCAGTGAAGAAGCACCCTTCTACCAAAGTAACCACACCACTAACTCCAACCCACTCTCCAACCCCTATCTTTGCTCCTATAGCATTTTATGCTTCCCTCGTCAAGGCACTTTTCATGATGTCCAGCAACAGCCTGTTTTCTCATCTCTCATCCCCACTAGACAATGAGCTCCTTGAAAGCATGGACATCATTTGCCTTGTTCACTGGCGTATCCTGCACCTAACACAGTGGCTGGCACAGAATGTCGAAGAAATCCTAATCTACCTCAAGGGCACAAAGATCTTAGGGGATGCAAGGACAGAAGCAGAGACAGGGCAGCTAGAGTGACTGGACGTGAAACTGCCTAATTATATCTCTAAGGTGTAAATTTAGCCTACATTCTCTATCACCGACTCAGCCTTAAAGTCTTAAAATCAAGAACACTTACTGGACTCTGTGGCAAGAGGCTGCTACTCGTCTCTTGAGTACTGGGAGGTCGACTTCCACTTTCCTCCAGTGGCAAAATACCCCTTCGATCCAGCACACTAAAGGAAATAGGAGAGTTACTAAAGTACTTCACATTCACCCTTCCACCCATCCACCCATCCACCCATTGAAACTTGTTGTATATACTGGAAAACATAAACCTGCCCTTTGACAGTCCAGCCTGATCCTAGCAAATGCCTTCTGTCTTCCATTTACTTTTTTCCCCACAAACTAGGGAACACCACATCAGTCAGGGAATAAATAAAATAAGAATGAAAGGTTAACCCTTCAAAACAACTAGCCCGACAACATGGATGGACCTCGAGATAATCATGCTAAGCGAAATAATCCAAACAGAAAAAGTTGAAAATGACATATCACTTATATGTGGGCTATAAACCTAAAATAACAATTAAACAGGATAAACAGAGACTCATGGACATGGACTATAGACTAGTGGTTACCAGAGGGTAGGGGGTGGGGGGAGGTAGGAGGTAGACGGGGTAAAGGAGGTCAAATATGTGGTGACAGAAAAAAATCTAACTATGGGAGGTGAACACACAGTGTAAATATATATATATCCCTTACTGTTAAATAGATAGATAGATAGATAGATAGATAGATAGATAGATAGATAGATAGATAGATAGATAGATAGATTAGATAGATAGATAGATAGATAGATAGAATCACTAAAAAAAAAAAAAACTAGCCATGGTCTATGGTCCATGTAGCTTTGGCACCAAGGGACAATCCTTGGGAAGATATATTTGACACAAAGAGGCCACATTCAGAAAAAGGCATCAGACCAGGTAATGAGATCAGGTTGAGATGCTAGTCCCAAGAGTCCCAGGGACCTTGAGTACCTGGGGGGCAAGGGGCCACACAGCACTTCACAGCAGTTCTTCACAATGTTGCCATGGCTGTAGGGATTCTGGACACGATTCTTCCCTGTCCATGAGCCTTTGATCTGCAAGATAAAAGCCAAAGCTTACATAAAAAATTTTGTTGAAAAAATATATGAGACATAGAAAGATAAAACAAAGTCTGGAGATGGATGGTGGTGATGGTTATACAACATAACTATATTTAATGCCATTGAATTATACTTAAAAAATAGTTAACAGAGTACATTTTATGTACTGCGTATCTTACAATAAGAAAAGGGAAAAAAGTACATGCATAGTAATGGAAAAATGTTCACAATAGAGTGAAAAATGCAGATAACTGAATGATATTATTATTTTCACTTAAAAATACAAAATAAAAAACACAAAATATATAGTCACATAAACAAACGTGGGAACAAGTCTAAAGTCTAGAAAGAAGACTATATATCGTACCATTAATAGTGGTAATGTCTAGGAGATAAAGCTACAGGAACTTATTTGCTATTTTTTGCTCATCTGTATTTTCTGATTTTCTACAGTGAACACAAATTGGTAACTTAAAAAGCAAGAATTTATTCAGTGCACCTGTCCCTGTCCATTCCAAATCCAGAGGCATCAACTATCTTTTAAAGACCTATGAACAGCTGAAGAACTTGTACCCACCCAATGATTCAACCTCTTATTTCTTATTCTCTATAGGCATTTGGCTGAAAACAAAGCAGTCTACTTTCTCTTTTGCGTATCAAATTTAACAATCACCCATACCATGTTTCTGCCTGCCTCAACCTCTCAGGCCCTGGAGACCCAGTTCTCTAGCAGGTAAAAACAGGCTTTGGGGAGAAGAAGAATATGTGTTCATAAGGGAAAGTTAACTCACATCTTCATTGGTTGTCTGGTTGAGAGCCACAAGGAAAGTGTGAAATCCAGTCAGTCCCACGACGGACCAGAGTGTGAAGAAACAAATGAGTACTTCTAGAACAGTAAGGTAATGTTAAGGAATGTTGAAGAAGCCACACAAGGGGACTCAATGCCTCTGCTCATATTCATAGCACTAGTCACACTATCTTTACCTCTCAGAACATATATCACAAATGACCGAGTATCCATATATAACAACAGGCAAATTCTAAACTCACTGGATATAACACTTATGACAGGTAAAGATTCCTGGTTATTCATTATGAGTAACTCTCTAACATCTCTAGTGAATCTGCCTGTTTACTCATCATTAGCTCTTCGAAGGTGACATTTATGAGGGGGGCAAAGTTAAACAATGTTGGCCATCACTGCCAATGGAAAATCTATCAAAAAATTTTATAAATAATAAATTGGTGGGAAAAACAGGATGTGACTTATAGAAATCCCATCTGAATCTCATTTTCAGAAATGCAACTGCTGTACAAAATAAGCCTTAGCTGTAACAGGAAGGTGGGACTTCCAGCAAGTTACTTAAGAAGTCTATTGAGGCAAAGACAACCTTCTATAGAAAGCAGGGCTGAGTGTGGGATCAGAAGGACTTGGGAGGGAAGCAGTAGAGACGGGGGTAAGGGAAAGACCTCCCTTTAAGTCCTGGCCATCTTCCATTCTGGTTGCTACCACTAAGACTACATCTTTTTTTTTTTAGACTTTGGTATTCTCTGACATCTTAAAAATGAGATGATGGGAGAACTGCATATGGAAAGCATGCTGAAAAGTAATTTAAAAGGGATTCACAGGCACATACTGCCAAGGGAGGATATGTTCCAGGAGTTTCTTTCAACGTCTCCAGGAAGCCAATTTTCAAGGATTCTGTGAAATTGTGAGGAGGAATAGAGAGAAAAATTAGTGACTTTAGTAAAAAAATGCATATTTATCCCAGTACTTACTTCCTTTCCTCTCTATCCCCTGTTACAAGCTGACATGAGATAAGCCCTCACTCAGACAAGGGATTCTCAGCTCTAAGCCAGTAGTTTCCTGACCAAAGTGTTCACATCTCCAATGTGGGACCCAGCACTAAACTAGAGATTCAGGCAGAAGCAAATCACCTGGCTCCTCTCCCTTTTCCTTAGCCCCTAACTATGGGCATGGAGAGATATATTCATTCATAGATTAAAGAAATCAGAAATATCCAAGAAAAATTCTCTCTCCTCACCAATCTGTGTCCTCCCTTATTCAAAATCTAGCTGAGAACTCATCTCTTCCCAGAAAGCTATCTTGATCAAGACCACTCCTTTAACTCCACATCCCATCTGTCCTTATTTATTATCTGATGATTTATGTGTGTATGTATGTGTGTGTGCACATGCACACATGTGAGTGTGAATTTTCGATCTCCCAAAGTAAACCAAGAGCTAATAAAAGGCATTCTGTGTATAAGTGCTTCTACTACCTGGCACAGAGAAGGTCTTACAAGGCAGAAAAAGAGAGGATGCAGACAGGAAAAACACATCTCCAATTTTTGGGATCACCTCAGAAATTCCCAGTACTCTGGGTACAGACCAGCTATTATGATCCCAGTCCCCAACAGAGAGCCAGTGAGAAGGCCAAAACACTCAGTAAATACTAATTGATGTGAGCTAAGGTTTGGAGGCCTGCTCGAGAGCAGACGTTAAAGCTCATTTCTAACTGGTCCTAAGGCACCTTCACAATGGTAAAGTTGCACCAGGAAACCCAACCACTCCCCTAAACTGTCTTCAAGTCTTCTCCCACCCCCACTCCAATAATACACACTACCCTGCATACTCACTGAGGGCCACATAGACGATGTTGAAGGCGAAGACATATATGGTGAGGAGAGAGAGAGAAAGGATGAAGAGGTAGAAGTAGCGGTAGTTCCTCTTTCCAACACAATTCCCCACCCAGGGACAGTGATGGTCGAAGCGCTCTGTGGAAGAAAGAGAGTCCAGTGCCAAAGCCTCCAAAACACAGTGCAAACCCACTATCCACGTAGTAACTAATTAAAAAACCCCAGGATCATTGCTTATTTCAACTGTAAGAAACTAGTTTCTATTTTTTACTTTTTCGCAATGTTTTCATAGCCATCTCATTTGGTCCCCATAATCACCCTGGAAGTTAAGCAAAAGAAGATATTCTTTTCTCCATTTACAGATGAGGAAACTGAGGCACTGAAGCATTAAGTGATCAGTCTCACTGCCAGTTAACACAGAGACATTGCTTTTCCAAAGAAAAATCTTAGCAGGTAGGCCTACTAAGTTCAGGAAGAAAAAATAAGTAAAAATAGCCAAGGAAGTTTCGAAAAATGAGTAATGTTGTTTTTCTTCACCTCCAGTTAGCAAAAGACTATAAAACTACAATACTTAAAATGGTGTGGCATAGCTCAATGGAATGAAGAGTACCCAGAAACACTTTAGAATATATAAGAATTCTCTGTCTAATAAAGGCGGCATTACAAAATCAGTGATGAAAGGAAGTATTGTTCCATAAACGACTCTGAGACAATTGGCAATTTGGTGGAAGATAGGGTTATATTTTTCCCCTCACACTATCAAAAGTAATTTCAGAAGAATTAAAGAGTTAAATGTAAAAACAAAGTGAAACCATAAAATAAGCATAAATGATAGACAAAGATTTATGCCCCATACAAAGAAGGATTTTCTGAACATAAAAGTAATGGGGAAAAAAACACAGATGACAAAGAAAAATAGATTTGATTCCACAAACTTAAAAAAAATATTCTATATACATTAAATATACTATAAAAAATTAAAAAGGAAAAAAAAGCCCAGCAGGAATGTATGTAAATTTTGTACCTTGGTATATAAAATGTCCTTACAAATCAATAACAAAATACAAATACTCCTTCAAGGAAATAGTCAAAAGGCAAAAAGTTAATAAATACCATATAAAATATATTTAAATGTTTTCAGATTCACTTATAATTCAGTGCAATGCTAGTACAACAATAAGACATTTTTTGCCTATCAAAATAAGAACATAAAAAATAATATCAGTGCTAATGAGAATAGGGTAAATGAACACTCTAATATACTGTTTGTGGGAGTATAAATTTAGAGAACCATTCTGGAAAGTAATTTAGTAATGTGCATCAAAAGTCTTAATAATGCTCACACTCCTCTAGCAGAATACATTTTCAGTAATCGCATAAGGAAATAGAGATATACTATTTCCTTTATGAATTTTTATGAATTTGCCTACTCTAGATATTTCATATAAGTAGACTGATACAATATGTGGCCTTTTGTGTCTGGCTTCTTTCACTTAGCTTTATGTTTTCAAGGTTCATACATGTTGTGGCATGTATCAGGACTTCATTCTTCCTTGCGGCTGAATAATATTTCATCGTATAGATATACCACATTTTGTTTATCCATTCAGCCACCGATGGACACTTGGGTTGTTTCCATCTTTTGGCTATTGTGAACAATGTTGCTATGAACACTGACGTACAGAAATGTTTGAATCTCTGTTTTCAATTCTCTTTGGTATTGTTACAAACAGAATTGTGTCCCCCCAGATTCATATGTGGAAGCCCTAACCCCCAATGTGACTGTATTTGGAGATAGGACTTCTTAGAAGGTAACTAAGGTTAAATGAGCCATAAGGGTGAAGCCTTAATCCTATAAGACTAGTATCCTTCAAAGAAGAGGACAAGGCACCGGAAGTGCACAAGCACAGAAACAAGGTCCACATAAGGACACAGCAAGAAAGTGGCCACCTGCAAGCCAGAGAGAGAGAGAGGCCTCACCAGAAATCAACCCTGTTGACCCCTTGATCTTGGACTTCTAGCCTCCAGAATTGTGAGAAAATTAACTTCTGTTATTTAAGCCACCCATTCTGTGATATTTTGTTATGGCAGCCCAAGCAGGTTAATACAGGTATATACCCAGGAATGGAATTGCTGGGTCATGTAATAATTCTATTCTTAACTTTTTAAAAAAATTTATTTATTTTAATTAGTTTCAAGTACACAGTACATTGGATAGACATCTATACAGTTTGTAAAATGGTCACCTCTCCAACTGCTGCCTCCCTCCCCTGAACTTCCACCTAGCCAACATCGTCATTCTAAATGCATGGCCTATGCTGTTCCCCATCCCCATGTCCATCCATCAGCTACTAATTTGTACTTCTTTAACCCTTCACCCCATTCTCCCAGCCCCCCAAACGTCCCTCCTCTCTGTCCATCACCAAATTGTCCACTATAGTTGTGAGTCTATTTTTGATTAGTTTGTTCTTTTTATTCCTTAGATTCTGCATATAAGTGAAATCATATAGTATTTATCTTTCTCTGTCTGACTTAAATACCTTCTAGATCCATCAAAGCAATATGTTTTTTCATCCCCTTCCTTTTAGTCTGTCTTTTAATCTGAAGTAAATCTCTTATAGGAAACATGTAGGGGTCTTGTTTTCCTTTCCATTCAGCCACTCTACCTTTTAGTTGGAGCATTTAATTCTTTTTCATTTGAGGTACTTATTGATAGGAATGTAGTTGTCACCATTCTTTATTCATGTTTTTGATACATGTTTTTTCTTCTTAAAAAAGTCCCTCCAACATTTCCTGTAATATTGGCTTGGCGGTGATAAATTTCTTCAGCTTATTTTTGTCTAGGAAGCTCTTTATCTGTCCTTCAACTCTAAATGATAGCTTTACTGGATAAATTATTCTCGGTTGTAGATCCTCGGTCTTCATCCTGTTGAATATGTTTTGCCAAGCCCTTCTGCACTGCATAGTTTCTTTTGAGAAATCAGCTGCCAGTCTTATGGGTTTTCCCCTTATAAGTAACTATCTGTTTTTCTCTTGCTGCTTTTAATATTCTTTCTTTGTATTTAACCTTTGGCATTTTCATTATGAAGTGTCTTAGTTTGGCCCTCTTTGGATCCCTGATTTTTGGAATTCTCTGAGCTTCCTGGGGTTTTATGTCCATGTCCTTCACCAGGTTAGGGAAGTTTTCCATCATTACTTCTTTAAACAACTGTTCAACATCTTGATTTTCTTCAGTTACGCTGATCAGATAGATGTTTGGACTCTTAATAGTGTCCCATATGCTCCTTAAATTATTTTTTGAGTCTTGGTATCTTATCTCTTGCCATTCTGATTGAGTGTCCTTGGCTTTCCCATCTTCTAGATAAGACATTTGATCCTTTTCTTTATTCATTCTGTTTATTCCTTTGTTTATTCCATTTAATATACTTCTCATCTCAGATAATGTGTTCTTCATGTCAGACTGGTTCCCTTTTATAATTTCCATTTCTATTTTTATGTTTTTTATCTCTTTGTTGACATTCTCACTGAATTTAACCAAAAGTTCATTGAGCATCTTTATAACCAGTGTTTTGAACTCTGCGTCTGTTAGATTACTTGACTCCATTATATCTGAATCTCTCATATGGTTTCTGCTTCTTTGTCTTCCCATTTTGTCTGCCTTTCTGTGTCTGTTTCTATGTACTTAGCAAAGCTCCTAAGTCTCTCAGTCTTATGAGTGTAGATTTGTGAAGTAGGTGTCCAGTGGCACAGTTCTGAGAGGGGTTCAGCTGCAGGCCAAACTTATCCCAAGCCTCCAGAGCCACCTGTTAAGATTCAGCAAGCAATCCACAGATGCTGTACTTACAGTTGCCTCAAAAGGCCACGCCAGAAACCGAGGTCAGCTGCCTCCAGTGTGAGTCTAGGTGCTGCTCAGCAAGGAGCACCTGACTTGCTGAGGATATACCTGGATGTGGCTTGGGTGGGGCCTCGAGTTGGGGGAGGCAGGGTTTCAGGGAATCCTCTGCGCAGAGTGACCCCTGTTATCCAGTTTGATGACCTCACGGCTATGGTGGCACTGTGTCCGCGCACTGGGAAAGAGGGCTCAACTGAGAACAATGGATATCGCCGGCACTTCTCTACGGAGCGAGTCTCGCCTCAGCCCTCACTCCGACAATATCTCCTGTAAGTCCCTGGTGTCCCCTGCACGCAGCCAAATTGGCACTAGTGCTCAGAGCAAGCAGGTCCGTCACCATGAAAATCCACTCACGAACGTGGCCCCTTTAAAAGGGTTCTGCCGCTGCCGCAGCCTCTGTCTCACTCAGCCACTTGAGATCAGGCAGCCCTGTGTCCTCGCCCTGTTCTACCTCCTACTGTTGCAGGGTAATTTCTTGGATTTCCCCATCGTTCTATGTTGTAGATCCCAGGCGATTTTTCCTTGCTGCTGCTCCTTGTTTCCATCACAACTTTGATTTGGTCGCCAGAGGGATGAACAGAGCCTCTATCACCCATGCCATTTTGGTTGCCCCCCTCCTATGCTTAACTTTTTGAGGAACAGTCAAACTGTTTTCCACAGTGGCTGAACCATTTTACAATCCTAGCAGAAATGTATGAAGGTTCTAATTTTACCATATCCATAAATTTAATAATCTTGATTACAGTGTTATAATGATGAATAAAATGGAATTGTGAATTTTATGTAGTGATAAGAGACTGGCTAAATAAACTAGAATATAGTTATGTGATGAGTTATGCAGTCATTAAAATAATATAGTCAAAAAACACATATTAAAGATGAATTAAAAATGCTCAAGATAGTCTTCTGGTCAAGATGGTAGAGTAGGTAAATGCTGTGCTTCCCTCCTCTCACAACCACAAAGAAATTACAACTAAACTACAGAACAGCCATCATTGGGAGTCACCTAAAGTCTAGCTGAACAGAAGTCCTACAACTAGGGACACACAGAAGAGGCCACCTCGAGACTGGTAGGAGAGGCAGAGGTGTGAAAAGGGCCAGTCACACACCCATGTGTGCCGGTTGAGGACTGGGAGAGGCATCTTGGCTGAGAATATACCTCCTAAGGAGCATGGGGTCCCAGCCCCACACCAGGGTCCCCAGCCCAAGGTTCCAGTGCCAAGAAGAGAAGTCCCCACAACTTCTGCCTGTGAAAACTAGCAGAGAGAGTAGCTGAATAAGATGGAGGGCCAAGGGAGTCGCAGACTTTCCTCTTAAGGGGCCTGCATGCATACATACTTGGTGACAGTCTCAGTGGCTCTGAGCTCAAGCTCTGGGGAAGCAGTTTGGAAGGTGTCAGGGACATACAGAGAGGAACTGAGTTGTTTGGCTTCGGGGAGAAGGCTAGAGGGGAAGCTTTCTCCCAGATATAAGTGCTGGCAGAAGCCATTGTTCCTTTGTTGAGCCCTCTCCCACAGTGTGCAGATGCAGGCAGCTGCCATATCTGAGTCTCCATCAATGTAACTACCACTGGTCGCCCCACTCTGGTGATTCCCTGAGAAACTTCCCCACCCAACTTGCTGGCCCACCAAAGCAGCTTCCAGTGGATTTTTCATACAACTGGCCTGTCTTGGCTCATGCTGAGAACGTTCCTAAAATCTCTCAAGGTTTCACAAAACCTAAACAAGTAGCATCTGGCCTCGGTGTGCCCTGAAACTCTTGTTGAGCAGCCTCAAACCCAGCACTAGTGGCAGCCAGCCTCGGTTCATGGCTTAGCATCTCAAGACACATCTAAGACCAGTGTCGGTGGCAGCCATTTGCAGATTGCTTGCTGGCTCATGACAGGTGGCTCCAGGCAGGGCACAGGCTGCAACTGAAGTTGGCCTGTGACAGGGCCCCTCCGAGGAGGCCTCAGCCTGCATGCTAAGTGGTCAGCTGCTGTCTGAGCCGGAGCACAGCTCAGCATTCATATTTGAAAATGTTACACTCTAAGGGCCTACTGGACAGGCACTAGAGCCCTACTAAAGTGAATCCTGCTCTGCAGGGTCAGCCCCTGCACAACAGCTCCTCCACTGTAGTCACCAGCCAGTCTTCACAACCAATCAGCCAAGGGTCAATCCCTCTCACTGATGTGCGAACAGCAACCAAAGCTCAACTACAACAGAAAGGCACACAGAACCCAAGGGACACACTTGGAGCACCTGGCTTAGGAGACCAGGGAGACGGCACCACAAGTCTCCACAAAGCACCTACTACATAAGGCCACTTTACTAAGACCGGGAGAAATAGCAGTACTACCTAGTACATAGAAACAAACACAGGGAGGTGGCCAAAATGAGAAGACAAAGAAACACGTCCCAAATGAAAGAACGGAACAAAGCTCTGGAAAAAGAACTAAAGAAAATTCAACAAGCAATCTACCACATGCAGAGTTCAAAATATTGCTTATGGTGTAGATGATAGAGGCTTTGTTCATTCCTCTTGCAACCACATCAAAGTTGTGACAGAAACACAGAGCAAACAGCAAGCAAAGTCACCTAGGATCTAGATGAACAGAAACATTACAACTATGGAGAGAAATAAGAAATCACCCTGCAACGGTAAAAGGTAGGAGGAGGCAAAGATGTGAGCAATTAATTAACTGTCTATTGTATTTTAATAAAGCTGGAAAAAATACTGCTTATAAGGATGCTCAGTGAACTTAGGGGAAGAGCAGATGAACTCAATGAGAACTTCAACAAAGAGACAGAAAACATAAAAATGGAAATAAAAAAAAACAAAAAGAATGAGTCAGAATCGAAGAATACAATAACTGAAATGAAGAATACCTTAGGAGGAATCAACAGTAGATTAGAT
Source organism: Pteropus vampyrus (assembly GCF_000151845.1). Lineage (NCBI taxonomy): Eukaryota > Metazoa > Chordata > Mammalia > Chiroptera > Pteropodidae > Pteropus > Pteropus vampyrus. The sequence goes on from NW_011889347.1 coordinate 683,994, forward strand.
GAAGCAGAGGACTGAATCAGTGATTTAGAACATAAAGTAGAAGAAACACCCAATCATAACAGCAACAAGAAAAAAGAATCCAAAAAAATGAGGATAGTTTAAGGGGCCTCTGGGTCAACATCAAGTGTACCAAAGATTTATACCGTAATGGTACCAGAAAGAGAAGAGAGACCAAAAAAATTAAAACCTATTTGAAGAAATAATGATAGAAAACTTATCTAACCTCATGATGGAAATAGACATACAAGCCCAGGAAGTACAGAGTTCTAAACAAGATGAACCCAAAGAGGCCCACACCAAGACACGTCACAATTAAAATGCCAAAGGTTAAAGACAAAGAGAGAATCTTAAAAGCCACAAGAGAAAAGCAATTAGTTACTACAAGAGAGCACTCATAAGACTGGCAGCTGATTTCTCAACAGAAACTTTGCAGGCCAGAAAGGGTTGGCATAAAATATTCAAAATGATGAAAAGGAAGGACCTACGACCAAGATTACTCTACCCAGCAAAGCTATCATGTAGACTCAAAGGACAGATAAAGAGCTTTCCAGACAAGAAAAAAATTAAAGGAGTTCATCATCACCAAGCCAGTATTACAGGAAATGTTGGAGAGACCTCTTTAAGAAGAAAAAAAAAACATAAAAAAATATGAATAATAAAATGGCAGTAACTACATATCTATCAAAAATTACTTTACATGTAAATAGATTAAATGCTCCAATCAAAACATAGGGTAACTGAATGGATAAGAAAACAAGACCCTTACATATGCTGCCTATAAGAGACTTACTTTAGATCAAAAGACACACAAAGACTGAAAGTAAAGGGGTGGAAAAAGATGTTTCATGAAAATGGAAATAAGCAAAAAAAGCTGAAGTACCAATACTTATACCAGACAAAATAGACTTTAAAATAAAGGCTATAACAGAGATAAAGAAGGACCCATTTATCTCACCACTTCTGGATATTTATCAAAAACCAAACAAACAAACAAACAAAAACAGAACACTACTTCAATGGAACACGAGAATCTATATGTTCATTGCAGCATTATTTACAGTAGCTAAGATATGGAGGCAACCTGGGTGTCTATAAATGGACAAATGGAAAAAGAAGAGGTGGTGCATATATAAAATAGAATATTACTCGACATAAAAAAAGAATGAAACTGTGCCACCTGCAACAACATGGATGGACCTAGAGGGTATTGTGCTGAGTGGAGTAAGTCAGACAGAGAAAAACAAATGCCATATGATTTCACTTACATGTGAAATCTAAAGAGCAAAATGAACAAAACAGAAACAAACTGATACAAAGAACATTTTGATTGTTGCCAGATGGGAGGGGGATCAGGGATGGGTGATAAAGAGAAAGGGATTAAGAAGTACAAATTAGTAGTTACAAAATAGTTATGGGGATGTAAAGTATAGCATAAGGAATATAGTCAATAATATTATAATAACTATGTACTAGATTTGTCAGGGTGATCATTCTGTTAGTTATATAAATGTCAAATAACTGCTGTACACCTGAAACTAATATAATATAGTATCCCAACTGTAATTAAAAAACGAAAGAAAAATGCTCAAAATTAATGTTAAGTGACAAAGATAGGATTAAAAATTAACATGTTGTGATCTAACTTTGCAAACCAGAGTGAGACTGGAAGGAAATAAAGCAAAATGGAGAGTGAGTTTAGGACTAAGTTTTATTTACACCTTCTGTACTTCATATATTTTCTACAATGAACATGTATTATTTTAAGGAACAAAAAAAAGCACAGAGAATAAAATCTATCATTTCTAAAGAACATTAAACTGTGTACTGGCCAAAAAATAAGACTGTAAGAATAATATATCTCTCAGTTAAAGGACTACAATATCTTTTCAGAAAAGAAAGGAAGACGTAGAGAAGAATGACATGTTCAAGTCTTACTCTAAGCAAATCTGCCATATAAAAATATTGGAAATGAAGATTTCTACAAATATATTTTACCATATTTTAAATCACACCTTTTTCCTTATAGTATAAGCAATAAATACTCATTGTAGAAAACCCAAATATTTTTTTAATTTCTTTTTTTTTAATTTATTTATTTAAATTAGTTTCAAGTACACAGTACATTGGTTAGACATCTGTATAGTTCATAAAACGATCCCCCAAAATTGCTCCCTCCCTCCCCTGGCCCTCCACCTAGCCAACATATTAATGCTAACTGTATTCCCTCTGCCATGCTCCCTGTCCCCATGACCAACTATCAAATACTAATTTGTACTTCTTTAACCCTTCACCCTATTCTCCCAGTCCCCAAATCCCCTCCCCTCTGTCCATCACCAGATTGTCCACTATATTTGTGAGTCTGTTTTTGATTAGTTTCTTTTTGTTCCTTAGATTCTGTATATAAATGAAATCATATGGTATTTTTCTTTCCATGTCTGACTTATTTCACTCAGCATAACCTCTAGGTTCATCCATGTCATTGCAAATGGTAGGATTTCATTTTTTTAATGGATGAGTAATATTCCATTGTATATGTGAACCATAATTTCTTTATCCAGTTGTCTGTTGATGGGCATTTAGGTTGCTTCCACATCCTGGCTATTGTAAATTGTGCTGCCATGAATATTGGAGTGCATAGATCTTTATGAATTATTGTTTTGGTTTTCTTTGGATAAATACCCAGGAGTGCAATTGCTGCATTAAAAGGTATATCCATTTTTAATTTTTTGAGAAACCTCCATACTGTTTTCCATAGCGGATATACCAATTCGCAAACCCACCAACAACGTATGAGGGTTCCCTTTTCTCTACATCCTCCCCAACACTTGTTGTTTTTTGATTTATTGACGATAGCCATTCTGATAGGTGTGAGGTGATATCTCATTGTGGTTTTAATTTGCATTTCTCTGGTGGTTAGCAACCTTGAGCATCTTTTCGTAGGTCTATTAGCCATTTGTATTTCCTCTTTGGAGATGTGTCTGTTCAGGTCTTCTGCCCATTTTTTAATTGGATTACTTTTCGTTGTTGAGTTGTATAAGTTCTTTGTATATTTTGGGTATTATTAACCCCTTATCAGATGTATCATTAGTGAGCATCTTTTCCAAAACAGTTGGTTATCTTTTTGTTTTGCTGATGGTGTCCTTTGCTGTACAAAACTTTTTAGTTTGATGTAGTCCCATTTGTTTATTTTTTCTTTTGTTTCCCTTCCCTGAGGAGATATATCTGAAAAGAAATTCCTGTTAGTAATATCAGAGTTTACTGCCTATGTTTTCTTCTAGAAGTTTAATGGTATTGGGCCTTACATTTAAGTCTTTAATCCATTTTGAGTCTATTCTTGTATATGGTGTAAGAAGGTGGTCCAGCTTATTTATTTTTGGCATGTATCTGTCCAATTTTCCCAACATCATTTATTGAAAAGACTGTCTTTACCCCATTGTATATTCTTACTTCCTTTCTCATATATTAAGTGAGCGTATAGGCATGGATTTATTTCTGGGCACTCTATTCTGTTCCATTGATCAATGTATCTGTTTTTATACCAGTACCATGCAGTTTTGATTACTGTAGCCTTGTAGTATAGTTTGATATCAGGTAGTGTGATACCTCCAACTTTGTTCTTCTTTCTCAAGATTGCTGTGGCTATTCAAGGTTTTTTATGGCTCCATATAAATTTTAGGATTATTTGTCCTAGCTCTCTGAAAAATGCCATTAGTATTTTCATAGGAATTGCACTGAATGTATAGATTGCTCTGGGTAGTATGGCCATTTTAACAATGTTGATTCTTCCTACCCATGAACATGGTATATGCTTCCACATATTTGTATCTTCTTCAATTTCTTTTTTTCAATGACTTATAATTTTCTGAAAACAGGTCTTCTACCTTCTTGGATCATTTGATTCCCAGGTATTTTAGAGTTTTCAATGCAATTGTAAATGGGATTGTTTTCAGAAAGTTCATCATTTGGTGTATAAATATCACTGACTTCTGAATATTTATTTTGTAACCTGCTACTTTACCAAATCCATTGATCGGTTCTAACAGTTTTTTGGTGGAATCTTTAGGGTTATCTCTATATAATATCATGTCATCGGCAAATAACAAGAGTTTTACTTGTTCCTTTCCAATTTGGATGCCTTTTATCTCTCTTTCTTGTCTTATTGCTGTGGCTAAGACTTCCAATACAATGTTGAAGAGGAGTGGTGAAAGTGGGCATCCTTGTCTTGTTCCTGATCTTAAGGAAAATGCTTTTAGCCTTTTCCCCATTGAGTATGATGTTAGCTGTAGGTTTGTCACATGTGGCCTTTATTATGTTGAGGTATGTTTCCTCTTTTCCCACTTCGCTGAGAGTTTTTTTTTTTTTTATCATAAATGGATGCTGGATTTTCTGCACCTATTGATATGATCATATGGTTTTTATCTTTTGATTTGTTAATGTGGTGTATCATATTAATTGATTTGCGGATATTGAACCAACTCTGCATCCCAGGAATAAATCCAACTTGATCATGGTGTATGATATTTTTAATGTATTGCTAAATTCAGTTTGCTAATATTTTGTTGAGGATTTTTGCATCAATATTCATAAGCAATATCAGCCTATAGGTTTCTTTTTTGTAATGTCTTTGCCTGGTTTTGGAATCAAGGTAATGGTGGCCTCATTAAAGGAGTTTGGAAGCCTTCTCTCATCTTAAAATTTCTGGAATAGTGTGAGAAGAATAGATGATAATTCTTCTTTGAATGTTTGGTAAAATTCACCTATGAAGCAATCTGGTCCAGGACTTTTGTTTTTTGGGAGGTTTTTGATTACTGATTCAATTTCATTGGTGGTAATCGGTTGGTTCAGATTTTCTGTTTCTTCTTGACTCTGTCTTCGGAGATTGTATGTTTCGAGGAATGTGTCCATTTCTTCCAGATTGTCCGATTTGTTGGCGTATAATTGCTCATAGTATTTTGAAGATTTTTTTTAATGAAGGAAACAATATCACTCGAAATTCCTAAACCTATAGATAACAATCTAGAAGTATTCTAGAGTATCTCCTTGCATATCTCTTTATACATACTTATATTTTTAAAATCTGTAACTGAGATCATACTATACATGTAACCTATCTTCTGTTTTCTTTTTCTTTCATTTCACTTTCTGGCATGAGGTTTTCCCATAAAAGTCTATTGTATGAATGTCCCACGATTTACTCAGCCATTTATCTACTAGTGAACAATTAAATTTATCCGATTTTTCATTATTATAATAACTCTCAAATAAATATTTATATACATAAATCTTTTACCACTTTCTGATTTTCTTAGGATAGATTCCTAGAAAGGGAATCAGTGGCATCAAAGGGTAAACATTTTTTAATGTTTTCATGAATCTTACTAGGTTGCCTTCCAAAAAGATTGTTCCAATTCGCACTCCTACCCATGTAGACCTAAGCGTTATCAGGTTTTCCTTGCTCATTTTCTAGATTAAAAAGATCCTGATTTAATTATTATCTCTTCAATTATTAGTAGGGGTAAAATGTTTTTATGTTAACTAGTTAATTGTATTTCCTATTTTATTAACTGTCTATATTTCTACTGAAATGTTAGCGTTTCTTTTAAAAAATCAATTTGAGTTCTTTATATTTGAGAATATTAATAACGAGAGGGAATTCTTTATGAAAATCTTCACAACATACCTTCTTGAAATATCAAGTTTCTTGGCTCATTTAAAATGAGTTTCGATTTTTAAAAATCCTATCTACATAGAGCTTTTTACCAAATAAAGTAAGATATAGCTTCTCAGCCTTTGCCTAAAGAATTGGCTAATAAGAGGAAAGCAATGTAGTCAGGCCTGTTCCATGGCATATATAAAGAATGCTGGAAGTATGCCTATTGATACGATAAAATAAGAAATTGCATATATATGCCTATTGTTAAACATATTTATTGCCTGTCTCTGATCTTTCCCAGGGCTCAGCACACACTAGGCAATGATTTAAACTAAACCACATACATGCAAAGAGAAGCACAGACCATGTATTATGTACACATATACCCACCACCTTTGCAGCTGCAGCAGAGGAAGAAGAAATGAGGGTTTTGGAATCAGACCTGTTCTACCTTCAACTCTTACTAATTATATGAATCTACACAAAGGTGCTTCACCTATTTCCTCATCTTTAAAATGGAATAATACCTAACTCATGGATTTCTTACAAGTCTTAAACAAGAGAAAGGGAAAGCACTTCACGCAGTGCCTAATATATAGCAGAAACTCAATAAATGCTAGCAACTTTCTTGGGAACTACTTTTTACATAGCCCTTCCTTCCCTGATGCTGCCCTCCAGTGGACTAGGGTTCTCCCACTATGTAAGCTGGGTTCCATTTGAAACAGAACCAGTAGAGGAAAATCTAGATTTGAAAAACAGGTTGTTTACTTCCCCATTTACCAAAGAGGGTTTTTTCTTTTTTAAATTTAGACTAGAATATATTTAAATTCCAATTTGGTCTATAGAAGTAGTTTATTACAGTTGTTCTGAAGTTGTTTCCTATTGAAATCTATCTTCCCATCCCTACCGATTTCTCCTGAGAAAAATCACCCTGATCTTTTCCTTCAACTCAGCCTTTCCCCCAGACAAAGCCCTGGTGCTTTTACTCACCAACACAGTTGTCACAGATGCTGCAATGGGAGGCCCTGGGAGGCCGGAAGATCTTGCATGTATAACAGTATTTCAACTTGACAATCTGGTTGTTTATCTGGAAATTCTTGATACGAGGGGGTGGTCGCTGGCCCTGGGGCACGGCACCATTAGTAGCTTCTGTAGATCAGTAAAGACAGTTAACATCACTGGTAGCCATTATTTGAAGCCAAAGTCTCACCACTTCTCCAAAAGCAATGAAAGTAATCAAAAGTGCCATAAACCCACTATCTTCTCCAGACTAGCATTCCCAGACTAGACTGTCAATACCAGTGTCCCCCTAAAACTCCACTGAGTGCCATGCAACTCTTATATGTATATGTGAAAAAGTGTTTCTTCAAGTTTTTGACTGATTATAAAAATATATATATAAAGAAGAAATATAAATGGCTAAAAAAACATGAAATGAAAACATCCAATTTCACTCATAATCAAAAAAATAACAATACAAAGATACCATTTTCACCTACTATATTAATAAATATTTTAAAAATTAAAATATACAGTGTTGGCAATGACAGAAGAAGGTATTTTTATATATTACATACAGTAAGCAATGTGGCAGTGGCTACTGAGATTTTTTTTAATTTTTATTTTTCAGTTAGAGTTGACATTCAACATTATATGTTTCAGGTATACAGTATAGTGGTTAGACATTTATGATTTATGAAGTGATCCCCCCAATTATTCTGGTACCCACCCAGCACTATACATGGTTATTAAAATATTATTGACTGTATCTCCTATGCTGTACTTTACATACCCGTGACTATTTTGTAACTACTAATTTTTACTTCTTAATCTCTTCACTTTTTGTCACCTAGCCCCCAAAAGCCCCTCTTTCTGGCAATTACCAGTTTATTCTCTGTATCTATGAGTCTGTTTTGCTTGTTCGTTTATTTTGTACTTCAGATTCCACATATAAGTGAAATCATATGGTATTTGTCTTTGCCTGACCTATTTCACTTATCATAATACCTTCTGGGTCCATTCATGTCATTGCAAATGATAAGATTTCATTTTTTATGGCTGAGTAATATTCCATTATATATATGTACAACAACTTCTTTATTCAATCGTCTATCGATGGGCATTTAGGTTGCTTCCATTTCTTGGCTATTGTAAGAGTGCTGCAGTGAACAGAAGGATGCAATTGTTATTTTTTTTTAATTAGTGTTTTGATTTTCTTTGGATAAATATCCATAAGTATAATTTCTGGGTCATAAATTAGTTTTATTTTTAAATTTTTTAGAAAACTCCAAACTGTTTTCCATAATGGCTATACCAATTTGAAATCCCACCAACAGTGCATGAAGGTTCCCATTTATCCATATCCTCACTAATACTTGTTGTCTTTCATTTATTGATAATAGCCACTCTGATAGATGTGGAGTGATATCTCATTGTGGTTTTTTTTTCAATTTTTTCAGCTTTATTGAAATATAATAGACAATTAGTTGCTTATATTTACATTGTACAACTCAATGAGTTTTTCTCAATTATAGTTGGCATACAATAATAGTTTCAGTTGTACAGTGATTAAAGATCTATATAACTCACAAAGTGATCACCCCACTAAATCTAGTAACCCTCTTCTCCCTTACATATTTATTGCAACATTGTTGACTACTTTCTTTATGCTACACTTTATATCTCCATTGCTATTTTGGAACTATCCATTTGTACTTCTTAATCCTTTTGCCCTTTCCACTGTCCCCTCAAGCCCCCTCCCATCTAGTATTCTTCAAAATATTCTCTGTATCTATGAGTTTGTCTCCATTTTTGTTATTGTTGTTGTTGTTGTTTTGTTTGTATTCCACATGTACTTGAAATCATGCGCTATTTGTCTTTCTCTATCTGACTTACTTCATTCAGCGCAATACCCTCTAGGTCCATCAAGGCAATATCTTTATCCATCCCCTTTCTTTTAGTCTGTGTGTCTTTAACTCTGAAGTGAGTCTTTTGTAGGCAGCATATGTAGGAGTCTTGTTTTCCTATTCATTCAGCCACCCTATCTTTTGGTTGAAGCACTTAATTCTTTTCAATTTGAGGTACTTATTGATAGGAATGCAGTTGTTACCATTCCTTATTCCTGTTTTCAATACATGTTTTTTCTTCTTAAAGAAGTCCTTCCAACATTTCCTGTAATACTGACTTGGCGGTGATAAATTCTTTTAGCTTATTTCTGTCTGGAAAGCTTTTAGCTTATTTTTATCTGTCCTTCAACTCTAAATGATAGCTTTGCTGGAGAAAGTATTCTTGATTGTAGATCCTGGATTTTCATCACGTCAAATATTTCCTACCAAGCCCTACTGTCCTGCAAAGTTTCCTTTGAGAAATCAGCTACCAGTCTTATGGGTGCTCCCTTGTAGGAAACTAACTGTTTTTCTCTTGCTACTTTTAAGATTCTCTCTTTGTATTTAACATTTGGGCCTCTTTGGGTTCATCTTTTTTGGGGACTCTCTGAGCTTCCTCGTGTTGCATGTCTATTTCCTCCACCAGGTTAAGGAAGTTTTCCATCATTATTTCTTCAAATAGCTCTTCAACTTCTTATTCTCCCTCTTCAGGTACCCTTATGACACGGATGTTGTTACCCTTAATTTTGTCCCATAGGCTCCTTAAATTATTATTATATTCTTGGTTACATTTTTCTTGCCATTCTGATTGGGTGTCCTTGGCTTCCCCATCCTCTATATTGGTGGTTCAATCCTTTTCTTCATCCACTCTGTTAATTCCCTCTAATATACTGTTCATCTCAGATAATGTGTTCTTCATTTCCGACTGGTCCCCTTTTATAATTTCCATTTCCATTTTTATGTTTTTTTTAAATCTCTTTATTAAAATTCTCACTGAATTCATGTACACTTCCTCTAAGTTCACTGAGCATCTTTATAACCAGTGTTTTGAACTCTGCATCTGTTATATTGCTTGACTCCATTTTTCCTTGATCTCTGTTCTGTTCTTTCATATGGTTTCTGCTTCTATGTCTTCCCATTTTGACTGCCTTTCTGTGTCTGTTTCTATGTACTAAGCAAAGCTCCTAAGTCACCTGGTCTTATTAGTGTAGCTTTGTGTAGTAGGTGTCCAGCGGCACAGTCCTAAGAGGGGTTCAGCTGCAGGCCAAGTTTAGCCCCAGGCTGTGCTCCTCCAGGGCCACCTGTTAAGATTCAGCAAGCAATCCACAGATGCTGTGCTTATAGTTGCCTCAAGAGAGCATGCCAGAAACCAAGGTGCCACCAGTGTTAGTCTTGGAATTGGCTGAGCAAGGAGCATAGGACTCACAAAGGACACAACTGGATGTAGCTTGGGTGGGGCTGCGAGTTGGGGAGGCAGAGTTTTAGGGAATTCTCTGGGCAGATCAACCTCTATTATCCAGTTGGATGATGTCTCAGCTACACTGGCACTCAGTACACACACTGGGAAGGGGGAGGGCTCAACAGAGGAACAATGGATACCACCAGCACTTCTGCCCAGAAGAAAGCCTCACCTCCGGCCCTCACTCTGACAACTCAGTGTCCCCCTGTAAGTCCCTGGTGCCCCCTAGCAGCCTTCCAGGCTCTAGTCTCAGAGGGAGGGAGTCCATCATCATGCAAGTGCCCTCGCAGACACGGCCCCTTTAAGAGGCGTCTGCAACTGCCAGCTGCCGTTGCCATAGCCTCTCTCCGACTCAGCTGCTTAGGATACTTGGGCCCCTTGGAATCGGGCAGCCTCGCATCTTCACCCCCTCCTATCTTCTACCATTGCAGGTTGATGTCTTATTTATCTCCCTAGTTGTAGTGCTTCTATTCACCTAGACCCCCAGGTGACTGTGCTTGCTGTTTGTTCCGTGCTTCCATCACACCTTTGATGTTGTCTCAAGAGGGGATGAATAAAGCCTCTATCATCTACACCACTTTCCCCAGTCTCTCGTTGTGGTTTTAATTTGCATTTCTCTGATGATTAATGACATCAAGCATCTTTTCACACATGTCTCTTGGCCATCTATATGTCCTCTTTGGAAACAATGTCTATTCAGGTCCTCTGCCCATTTTTTAAGTGGATTGTTCATTTTTTTTGGTGTTGAGTTGTATGAGTTCTTTATAAATTTTAGATATTTTCCACTTATCAGATGTATCGCTGGCAAATAACTTCTCTCATTCAGGAGGTTGTCTTTTTGTTTTTTTGGTGCTTTCCTTTGCTGTGAAAAAAAATTAGTTTGATGTAATCCCATTTGTTTACTTGTTCTTTTGTTTCCCTTGCCCAAAGGGATATATCAGAAAAAAATATTACTAAGAGCAATGTCAGAGAGTTTACTGCCTGTTTTCTTCTAGGAGTTTTATGGTTTTGTGTCTTACATTTACATCTTAATTCATTTTGAGTTTATTCTTGTATATGTTGTAAGAAGATGGTGCAGTTTCCATCTTTTTGCATGTATCTGTCCTGTTTCCCAACACCATTTATTGAATAGACTGTCTTTACGTCATTGTATACTCTTGCATGCTTTGTGATAGGTTAAATGACTACATAGGCGTGGATTTCTGGGTAGTTTATTCTATTCCATTCATCTATGTGTCCGTTTTTATGCCAGTACCTATTACTATTTTTATTACTATAGCCTTGTAGTATAGTTTGATATCAGGTAGAGTGATATCTCTAACTTTGTTCTTCTCTCTCAAGATTGCCGTGGCTATTCGGGGTCTTTTATGATTCCATATAAATTTTGCGATTATTTGTTCTAGTACTGTGAAAAATGCCACTGGTATTTTGATAGGGATTACACTGAATCTATAGATTGATATGGGTAGTATGGACATTTTAATGATGTTAATTCTTCCTATCCATGAGCATGTTATATGCTTCCATTTATTTTCATCTTCAAGATCTTTCTTCAATGACATAATTTTATGAGTATAGGTCTCTTACCTCCTTGGTTAAATTTAGATCTAGCTATTTTATTGCTTTTTATGCAATTTTCAACGGAATTGTTTTTTTTTAATTTCTCTTTCTGAGAGTTCATTATTGGTGTATAAAAATGAAACCAATTTCTGAATATTAATTTTGTATCCTGCTACTTATTTATTTATCTATCAGTTCTCACAGTTTTTTTTTTTTGGTAGAATATTTAGGGTCCTCTATATATAGTATCATGTCATCTGCAAATAAAGTTTTACTTCTTCTCTTCTAATTTGGATGCCTCTTTTTTTTCTTGTCTGATTGCAGTGGCTAGGACTTCCAATACTATATTGAATAAAAGTAGTGAAAGTAGGCATCCTTGTCTTGTTCCTGATCTTAGGGAAAACACTGTTAGAGATTTCCAGTTAAGATGGAAGAGTAGGTAAATGCTATGTTTGCCTCATCTCCCAACTACATCAAAATTCCAACTAAACTACAGAACAATCATCATTGAAAATTGCCTGAAATCTAGCTAAACAGAAGTCCTACAACTAAGGAAATAGAAATGAAGCCACCTAAAGGCTGCTAGGAGGGGTAGATATACAGAAATGGCTGGTCCGACACCCACATGTGGTGGTTGAAAATTAGAAGTGATATCCTGGGTAGGAGTTCCCCCAGGAGGAACAAGCAGTCCGAGGCCTATGCTGGGCTCCCCAGTCCAGGATTCCAGTGCCCAGAAGAGAAGTCCCCACAAAATCTGGATACGAAATTCGGTGGAGATAGTAGCTGAATGGGTTGGAGGGTTGCGGGGAACCCGTGCATGTACTTACTCCCTGAAGGACTCAGTCATTCTGGGCTCGGGCACTAGGACAGCAGATCAAAGGATGCCAGGGACACATGGGGAGGAATTAAATTGTCTCGCAGCAGGACAAGGGCTGCAGGGGCAGCTTTTTCCCAGAAAGAAGTGCTGGCAGAAGCTATTGCTCTTTGTTAGGCCCTCCCCTCATCTAGCATGCAGACACAGGCAGCAGCCATATCTGAGTCTCCATCAACCTGGCTAACACTGCCCTGCCCTGGTGATTCCCTGAGAACCTGCCCAACCCAACTTGCAGGACCACCTATGCTGCTTCTAGTGTTTTTTCCCTACAGTCTGTCTTGGCTCATGCTGTGGACTTTCCTAAAATCTCACAAAGGCTCACAAAATTTAACAAGCAGCATCTGACTTCTCTGTACACCGTACTTCATGCTGAGCAGCTCTAAACCTGGCATTGGCAGCAGCCAGCCTCAATTTTTTGCTTGGCCTCTCAAGGCACCTCTAAGCCAAGCATGAGTAGCAGCTACTTGAGAATTGCTTGGTGGGTCATGCCAGGTGGCCCTGGGCAGGCAAAGGCTGCAGCTGAAGTTGGCCTACAGTAGGACCACTCCCAGGAGACCCCGGGGCTGGCATACCTGATGACTGAGCCAAAGCACAACTCAAGATGACATCTGAGGACGTCATACCCAAAGGGTGGACTAGGCATGCACCAGAGTCCTACGAATGTGAATCCTGCTCCATAGGGTCAGCCCCTGAACAACAGCTATTCCACTGTATTCATGGGGTAGCCCTCACTACTAATCAGCTCAAGAGTAAAATACTTCCATTAATGTGCAAATAGCAACCGAGGCTCAAATACAAGAGAAAGGCACACACAATCCATACAAGGGACACACCTGGAGCAACCAGCTTAGGTCACCAGGGAGACTTGTGCCTATGTCCCACAGGAAACCTACTACAGAAGGCAACTTTACTAAGACTGGGTGACATAGCAGTCCTACCTAATATATAGAAACAAACAAAGGGAGGCAGCCAAAATGGGGAGACTAGGAAAGATGTCACAAATGAAAGAACAGAACAAAGCTCCAGAAAAAGAATTAAAGAAAATGCAAACAAGCAATCTACCAGATGCACAGTTCAAACACTGGTTATAAAGATGCTCAATGAGCTCAGGAGAAGAGCAGATAAACTCAGTGAGAACTTTAACAAAGAGATAAACAACATAAAAGAGAACCAGTCAGAAATGAAAAATACAACAACTGATATAAAGAAAACCTTAGGAGGTATCAATAGTAGATTAGATGAAGCAGAGGATCAAATGAGTAATTTGGATACACCTAAAAACACCCAATGAGAACAGCAAAAAAAAAAAAATCAAAAAAAATGAGGCTAGTCTTGGTTGTGGGTTCTTGTGTTTCATCAATTTGAACATTTTGTGCCAATCCCTTCTGGCCTGCAAAGTTTCTGTTTAGGAATCAACTAACAGTCATATGGAAACTCCCTTTTTCTTGCTGCTTTTAGGACGCTCTCTTTGTCTTTAAACTTTGCCATTTTAATTATAATGACTTGATGTAGGCCTGTTTGTTTTCCTCTTGTTTGAGACTCTGTACTTCCTGGGATTACATGTCTATTTCCCTTGCCAGGTTATGGAAGTTTTCTTTCATTATTTCTTGAAATAGGTTTTCAATTCTTTGTTCTCCTTCCTCTCTTTCTGCTACCCCTATGATGCGAATGTTGATACACTTGATGTTGTCCTGGAGGCCCCCCTTTTTCTTCTTTTTTGATTCTTTTTTCTTGTTGCTGTTCTGATTGAGTGTTTTCTGTTGCCTTATGTTCTAAATTGCTGATTCGACCCTCTGCTTCATCTAATCTATTGTTGATTCCTCCTAAAACAGTCTTCATTTCAGTTACTGTATTCTTCAATTCCGCCTCATTTTTTTGTTTTTTCTCCATTGTTATGTTTTGTATCTCATTGTTAAAGTTCTCACTGAGTTCATCTACTCTTCCCTTAAGTTCACTGAGCATTCTTGTAACAGGTGTTTTGAACTATGTGTCGAGTATATTCCTTGCCTTCATCTTGTTGTGTTCCTTTTCTGGAGCTTTGTTCTGTTCTTTCATTTGGGGCATGTTTCTTTATCTTCCCATTTTGGCTGCCTCCTTGTGTTTGTTTCTATGTCCCCAGTTGTATGACTTCTGTTCAGCCAGAGCTCAAGTGACTCCCAATGATGACTATTCTGTAATTTAGTTGTAATTTTGATGTGACTGTGAGAGGAGACAAGCACAGCATTTACCTACTCCACCATATTGATTGGAACTCTGATCTACAGATTTTAATTATACATGTTATCTTATTCTCTTAACACAAACTACCGTCACTGTTTCTTCAAATAGGTTCTCGATCCCTTACTCTCTGTCTTCTCCTTCTGATACCCATATAATACAAATGTTGTTACACTTGATGTTGTCCCAGAGGTCTCTTAATCTTTCCCCATCTTTAAAAATTCTTTTCTCTTATTGCTGTTCCGATTGGTGTTTTCTGTTACCTTGTCTTCCAAATCGCTGATTTGGTCCTCTGCTTCATCTAATCTACTGTATTCTTCATTTCAATTTTTGTACTCTTTATTTCTGACTGGTTATTTTTGATGCTTTCTATGCCCTTTTTATGCTTACTATCTCTTTGATAAATTTCTTCTTGAGATCGTCTATTCTTCTCCTAAGATCAGTGAGCATCCTTATAACCAGTGTTTTAAACTCTGTATCTGGTAGCTTGCTTGCCTTCATTTCATTTAGTTATTTTTCTGGAGTTTTCTCCTTTTCTTTCATTTGAGACACGTTTCTTTGTTTTCTCATTTTGGTTGCCTCTCTGTGTTCATTTCTGTGTGTTAGGTAGGTTTGCTACATCTCTCAGTCTTACCTGGGTGGCCTTATGTAGTAGGTACCCTGTGTGTCCCAGTGGCGCAGTCTCCCTGGTCACCTGTGCCGAGTGCTTCAGGAGTGTCCTTATGTGAGTTGTGCGTGCTCTCCTGTTGTAGTTAAACCTTGATTACTATTGGCACGTCAGTAGGTAGGAACTGGCTCTCAGGTGGACTGACCAAGAGGATTGGCCACACCCACTGGGTATGAGCTTCTGTGTAGGGGCTGACCTCACAGAATGGGATTTTCCCCAGTGGGCTAGTATGCCTACTGAGACCATCTTTTGCGTGTTCCACTTGTGGGGCTAATCAGATTGTGCTGTTGTGGTCTGACACCAGCCTCTCCAAGTGTGTTAGTTCTGGGGTGCCTTGGGAGGGGCTCCCGTGGCAGGCCAAATTCAGTCGCTGCCTGCGATCACCCGGGACTATCTGGTAGAATCTACAAAGTGATCTTCAGTTGGTTGCTGCCTCTGTTGGACGTGGAGGAAAATGGGAGAGGCCCCCAAGCAATCTGAAACTGGTTGCCACCAGTACTGGGCCTGGGGCAGCTTAGCAAAAGGTCCAGGGCACCCGAAGGATCAAGGCTGCCTGCCAGCTTCCCATAAGGCTCAGCAGCTGAAGGAGCATTGTGTGGTATGCGAGTTGGGTGAGGCAAGGTCCCAGGAAGTCACCAGGGTGGGGTGAGTAGTGTTTCCCAGGTTAGTGCAGATTCATATTTGGTGCCAGTGCTGAGTCTGTGGCCATTTGCAAAACTCTCAGATCACACAGAGCCTTGGGCCTACAGACCCCTGCGGGCCTGCAGACCCGATATTTGTTTAAAAGATACTGCAGCTTGGGCCAGGGCTGGTTGCCCACCACCCGAATTGTCTCCAGTAGTGCAGGAGCTGAGGCCTGTTGATTCTGTTTATAGAGCCTCCAGCTGAGATGACTGAGTAGGGCTGGTTACCCAGCCTTGAATATGCCTCTGGCAATTCTCCAGTTGGGTGGGGTGGGGTCCCAGGGAATCACCCAGGTGGAGCAAGCACAGTTCACCAAGCCAGTGCAGATTCAGATTTGGCCCTGTGTGGAAGGTCTCAATACAAGCAAGATTGTGCTTGCCTATAGGCTACACAGAAGGAGGGCTCAACAAAGTGATAATGATCCTGTATCTGTAGTTCTTGCCCTGTAGCCACGTAATTGTTTTCTTTTCCCTGTATGTGTCTGGTGCCTCTTGATCTGCTGTTCCTCCAGTGGAGCCCAGGGTGTGTGTCTTCGAGTGAGTCTGTGTGTGGGCCCTTTCAGAAGATGTCTTTGTTTCCAGTAGCCTTCCATCTAACCCAGAT
This sequence comes from Pteropus vampyrus, assembly GCF_000151845.1. Lineage (NCBI taxonomy): Eukaryota > Metazoa > Chordata > Mammalia > Chiroptera > Pteropodidae > Pteropus > Pteropus vampyrus. The sequence goes on from NW_011889347.1 coordinate 700,596, forward strand.
GGTCAGAATCACCACTGATTTTTACAGCCAAATTTGTAGGGACTCCTCTTCCCGGTGCTGGAATCCTGGGCTGGGTAGCCCTGGTGTGGACCTGGGGCCCCTCACTCCTCCAGGATTCCTCTGCAGCCGAGATATTTCTCTCAATGCTCAACTACCACACGCAGATGCAAGGCCAGCCTGATTTGCATCTCTATTCCTCCTGCCAGTCTTGTGGTGGCCTTTTCTGTATCTCTTTAGTTATAGGACTTCTATTCAGCTAGTCTTCCGATGGTTTTCCAGGTTGATTGTTCTATTATTAAGTTGTAATTTTAATGTGGTCATGGTAGAAGGAAAGCATGACATTTACCTACTCTGCCATCTTGCCCAGAAACCCAAAATTTTAAATGTGTTTATTTTTTGACCCAGATATTCTACTTCTAAGAAATTTCTAAATTACCAAGAGATGTACAAAATATGTTGACACAGGGTATTTGTCACAGAGTCCCTTTTAATAACAAAAATATGAAAAAAAAACTGAAATGTCACAATAGGAGGTTGGTAAGTAATTATTATACATGCACAGGATGGAATATTATGCAGCCATTTAAAATGATGTAGATGAGTGAATGACAACAGAAAAACATTCACAATATATTGCAAAATGAAAATGGACGCTAAAAAGCAATATGCATAAAAGGATATTTTCTTGCAAAATAATATATATATATACATAAAAAAGACTAGTAACACTTAGAATCAGAAAAACATTTTTAAATAAGTAATACATGCTTATTGTAAAAAGTTTGAGAAAAAACAGTATATAAAAAAATAAAAATCACTGACATCTCTCAACTCAAGGATATTCATGCATTTGATGTATTTCTTTTTATCTTCTCTTAACGTATAAACATTCGTGATATTTTAAAATTCTAGATCATACAATGTTGTACCCATATTTTCCATTTAAGATTATACAGTAAACATTTTTTCCATGGTTAATTTTTTTCTAAAAACATTATTATTGGCAATATAACATTCTATCATATGCATGTATTATTATTTATTTAACTATTCTGTACTGTTGAGCATTTAAGCTGCCTGGTTTTTTTTTACTATTTAAATTATACTTCATGAAAAAAAAACTTAAAATATTACAGATAAAGCTAAATTCCCTTTGATCATCACTCCAATCCCAATCCCCTCCTCCCTTCCTCAATAATATATGTGTGAAAATTAATTTCTAAAACATAAAGAAACAAGAAAAGCATGTTGAAGTCTGAGCAGTAATATATGAATTTGCCAGAATTAAAATAGCTAGGCCCATATTAAAAAGAAAAGAAAAAGAACAGAAAAAGTGACGCACTAAAAATCCTTCTATGGTAATTTGTATAAATCTCTTTATTTCCTTTAGCTAAAATCCGAGAGAAGCAGAATTACAGGGTCAAAGGATATGAACCCATCAAGCCCATACTACTATTGTCAAACTGCTTCCCAGACAGCTGTATAAATTTGCACATCCACCCATCTGTAACATATGAGAGTCCCTGTCCTGTTGCACCCTCAATGTGCACGAAAATTCTAAAAACAGAATATTCTTTCGACGTACTTTGATTTTTAAAATATCTGCCTTATGGAACTTTTTTCCTTTTTTTTTTTGTGAAGTAGAGTGGATGCTGCGAAATCAAACAAAAGCATTGTGTCACAAGTCTTAAAAGGATGGGGATGGCTATTCATTAGAGAATGATATGGGTACCAACATGCCACTTTAATAATCCTTTGCATGTGCTTTATATGAGGGCATCTGGGGTATAGAGTTCATGGTCCATCCTCCCCATGAAGTGCTATGATGCAAGGGAATCACCCATCTTCTTATCTCTGTCCCCCCAGTACAGTAAGTCCTCACTTAGCGTCATCAATAGGTTCTATGACTTTAAGTGAAAGGACATAGAATGAAAGCAATTTTACCATTGGCTAATTAATATAAACAAGAGTTAAGTTCCTACAGCATCACACCCATGGTATAACGAAACTATGTTGAAGAAAATGATATAATTCAAGGACCTGCTGTACAGAGCTGAATGCTGTGTGTGAGTTGATAAAAACTTGCTAGCATAAAAATAGACATATGTATGAACTCAAAAACACACTCTTCTATCAAGAGAAACATGCTAAATGCAGAGGTCACAACATGACAGCTCAAGCCTGCACCCCAGGCTTGGTGATCTGGCAAAACAGAGCTAACTTTGCTAACAATCTGCTGTGAGATGCAAGAGACAAGTCAAGGTACTCCAGCTGTATCAACATGCCTTGCTTCTGCTTTCTTCCCACCAATTCCATCTTCACCGTATACCTAAGTAGTTCAAGCTCAAATGTACACAAATCTATGTCACTAAGAAGCTAGAGGGAAACACAGCTAAAATTTAAAAAAATACAAAAACTTGGAAGTTTTCAAAGCACCCTAAAGGAGTATCACATCTATAGGTTGTACACCTTAAACTTACGCAATGTTATATGTTAATTATATTTCAACAAAGCTGGAGGGGAAAAAAATCAAGTGGAAATGGGAGAAAATATTTCATTGACAACAGTATGCATATAAACATTAGGAATAAACACAATATTGGAAGTACAGAAACTAGATAAAGAAAACTATAAATATTTTATTGATGAGCATAAAATTCAATCTGAAAATTTAGAAAGACATACTATTTTCTTGGATAGGCAGATGATTTTATAAAAATGTAAATTCTCTCAAAATTAACAAGTAAATGTAATGTAATACCTATTAGAACCCCAATAAATTTGTTTTTAATTAAATAAAATATTAAAATAAGGAAAAAACATACCCTAAAATAATTAAAGGCTAACCACAAACTGATGTTCCCTTGGCAGAGCTCTTAGTCATATAAGTCATCGATCCCTTTCTTTTACTCTATCTGGCTTGGATGCTGACTCAAGCCACTTAGGTACCAGACTCAAGGATAATTTAGGCAGGCACTGCTGTTGGATCTGATGAGCTCCCAGTCGCTGCTAGTATTGGCATCATAACCTTCTTTCCCAGTTGGAGCTCCCAGAATATCCACTCCTCTAGCCCTAGGGTGTTCTGTTTCAGTTCTCAAAGCCACTATGGCTTCAGGGTAGTACTCTATCTCTGTCCCAAAGAGTCCTACTCTGAGCTGCAGACTGCTCTGTAATAAGTCTGTAACTGCTTTCTTACCATTCCTGGAATTTTTAATGGCTCCTGGCACTATAGCTGTCCCCTCTCTCACTTTGTGTGTTTCCCTAAAGTAGGAATTCTTGGTCAGAAGCCCATGAATGTGCTTCAAAAGATCTATGAACCCCTGAAACTACATCCAAAATTGTATGTATGTGCAGGTATATAAGAATATTTTTATGAAGATGTTTATAGCTTTCTTCAAAATATCAAATGAGTTGATAACTCCCAAAGAGCAAAAAAAAAAAAAAACAAAAACAAAAAAAAAAACTTCTTGGCGAGGAAGTATATGACTTTCAAATCTTGCTACACCTGCCTTACCAAATTCCCAGGATGGTCATGATCTCAGATTCAGGATCTCAGAGGGAAAAGCCTAAAAGCAATTGTTAATCTGTAACTACTATCATGATTCCATTCCTTTACTGACTAAAGACACCCACTGCTCAGCATCTTGCCAACTGGTTAGAAAGCTCACCTATCTCCATTTCTATGAAAGCTGCTTCATCTGGTAGGGCCCGAGGGATCACTCCAGGGTCACTGAAGCTGGTCCTCAACAACGTAGCCATGGAGAAAAGGAAGAGCATGGCAGCAAACACAGGAATGGCAGGAGACAGCTGGACAGCCAGGTAGCGGCATCTGAAGAATGCAGGCAATTTAACATTTAGTTACACTTACCCTACATTGACCTCGAATCATTATCAGCATGTCAATCTGATCTCCATGACAAAATCAGAAGTACCTTGATGGCAAGGACCATGCTTTTTTCTTCTCTTGAATCACCCAAAACTCCTAACATATGGTTCTGTACATAGTAGGAGCGCAACAAATACTTAATTGATTGATGCAACCTATAACATACAGAAAGCTCAGTCTCTCTTGTAAGTCTGCTGAAACTACATTTCCTCTGTGCCTCAGGAAAGGCTCACACCTGTTAAGGTCAGGGAAGCAACTAAGTCTGGATTTGCAAGCACCACAGGATGTTCGCATTCTGGGAATGTCTATAGCTTTTCATACACACTCATCTGGCATTAGGCCTGAGCTCCAGGAGGAGGAAAATAAGATGAGGACCAGTCATGAAACAGGGCCTCAGTGTCAGACAGAGAATATGTCCAGCATGCTTCAAGTTCAATAAAAAGCTTCAGGACTACCGACTGACTCTGCAACACCCATTCCTCTTCTCTCCTCAATTAGCTTAGCTGCTAGGTAACTAGTGACCACACAGAAATAAGAAAATTGTATCTTCTGAACACCGCTTTCCAACACCATGTTTGCTCCCCTCTTTCCTCATAATTCACCTGGAAGGCCATCCCTCTTCTTCTCTGGATATCTGGGATTTAGAGAGGTCTTGCCTCCTCCGAAAGGCCTATCCTAAGCTATACTAATTTCTCCCTTCCCTGCTCCTGTCATCTTCACTGCCAGAGCCTTGTATTGTTTCCTAGCTGTTTTTCCTTATGTGACTTCATCTCCCCCAAATGGACTTCATAAGAGCAAGAACCTGGTCTTGTTGGAGCAGGAATTCTTGGGTTTGAATTCTGGCTCTACCAGCTCCTAGTTGGGTGACTTAGTCAACTTCACTCTCCTTATCTGTGATGTAAGGATAATTATAGTACTTCATGGGGTCGTTGTCTGGATCGAATGCATGAATGTAAATTAAACATTTAAAACTGCACTTGACACACAGTAAATGCTAAGTAAATGTCGGTTATTAACATTATCATCATGATTCTATATCTCCCAGAGCCTAATAAAGTATGAGAATAAAGAAGTTATCAACAAATACTTGTTGAGTCAAACTGAATTTCAAACCAAATAAATGGGAATATGTGATGAGAGTTGTCACTGACCTATTTTTATTCTCCTCCTCCTGAGGCACATTTTCTTCATCAACACAGAAATCTTCTCTTGGAGGCAGACTATAAGTGGATGAGCAAGGGCCAGAGGGAGAGCGGAGAAAGTAAGCTAAGGAAAAAAGCTTACCTCAATGGCATGGGGATCAAGCCAGTTGCATCCACTCAGAGCAAACATTTAACCCCAAGTTGTACATTCTGTACATTCGTTGCAGTTTTGGAACAATCTCCATGAGATCTTCCCCTGCATCCCCTCCAAACATGCAACTCCATGGAGGGTGCAAACATACTGTAATATTAGGCTGAGCCCTTTGTCATGAAGGTGAACATATGTAGTGAACTTGCGAAATGATTTTTGTGACTTTTTGCTTGTTTGTTTATGTATTTTTAACAAAATCCTTGGTCTTATTTTGCTTTTGTATGATTTGCTTCCTTCTCCTAAACACCAAGAATAGGTGGAAATATTTGGAGAACTGAAGGATCTGGCTGAGTTCAGGATAATTAAGGTCCTTCTGTATCACTAGCTTGTGGATTATCCTATTTTCTATTGTCCCCCTTCACTAGTACAGATAAATAATCAAGAAGTGAATTCAGAAACAAAAATCACCTTCACTTATCAAGGACCCAAAGGCCACAGGAGAAACACACAGCTCCATTTCATCAACAAACTGAGTGAAATTACCACACTAACAGAAAACAGCCACGTTCCTAGTCACTGTCCATCTCTAAGATCCCCCTTGAAAACAAAGAAGTAATGTCTCCAAGACTCAAACTGCCCTGGTATACAGTCTTCAATCAAAACTGTCAGAAAAATCAGAGCCACCTGATTGGACACCAAAAGGAGTTTAAATTATTTTATTACGGGGAAAAGATACAGACAGTAGACCACACACACACACATACACACACACATGCACACATTTGCACACACACACACACACACAAATTAATGTTGCCCCCATATAGAGAAGTACCCACACACACTTAACTAAGTTCCATTCCAACACCTGCTTGCCAATTGGACAAAAGACAACTTAGATTTGAATTATCCTATGCCATCACAGATAAAGGTCTCTATAAACTCCACATAGATGACCTTCTGCACCTGCTAAAACAATCCACTCTATATATCAACAAGTATACAACAGGCTCATTGTATTGTTCTCCAGAGATGAGGCTACTGGCAGCCAGTTGTCGCTAGTAAGTGGGTGTGGCTGGGAAGACAGATGTGGGACCAACAGGGACTTTCTACTCCAAGTAAGAGGAAACTTAGAGAGACAGCAGCTAAAACTGTTGTGACCTACAACCCATCATGCCTGTCTTTAACAATTATGATCAAAAATAGCCCCCTAGGTTAGTCCCATCATTGCAGTAAGCTAGACATCGTCTCTGACAGGAATAAGCTTTGTGAAGACTTAGTGGCAATTCCCAATATCAACCTCAAAAGTCAGGAGTATCCTCAAACATCACTAATTTGTCTTAACAAAAGACTAGATCTGTCATCCATGAATATAAGCTGTTTTTTGAAACTCCCTACTACTTTCCATTGATATCGCTTCTTAGAATAATGATATCCATACACTTCAGGAAACAGAACTCTCTTTTGTCTTAAATTTACCAAGCAGCCTTCCCCTTTCCAGGGAATTAGAAGTTGCTTTTCTCCCTTGTGAATTTTATAAATGCAACCACATTCCCAAGTCTTCATTTTCACAACCTGAAAAGGGATCATCACTTTAAGTCCTCTCTCACAACTTCTTGACTGGCCTCAGGCTTCCATAGCTGGGCTAGATGACTGGATTCCCACATGTCCCATTGGCCACATGGTGGTACTGACCAGCAGTAACCAGCAGTGCCAGGCTGGGCTGGTGTGTCATGTCCCATCCCCAATCCCTAGCACACTAGTTCATTGGAGGGACAAAGATAATGCCACAGACTTCGATCACATGAAAAAACTCAAAAGAGATTCATGAGTGGAGCTGGTAAGAAACCAGATTCCATGGCTGGGCTCTACCTCACAGACTAGCGGTATGCACTGGTTATCTACAATACTCTGCTTCTAAGTCTCCCTAATAGTTTTCTTGCTATGTTTTTGTTGTTTTTGTTGCTCTTTGACCAGTACAATCAATCACCCAGCAAGTACTTGTGGGTCTAACAAATGAAGAACAAGAGAAACAGGAGTTAATTTTATTGGGAAAAACATAACTAATATATGAAACAGCAAGGAATAAGATAAGACCAATAATCAAATGTTAAGATAGTGATTCAGACTCTAAGGACTATAAGTGGTCAGAGAAGAGCTCTCTTGGGAAGCTGGTGGCTGCTTGAAACTGCTCCCATAGCAGCTGTTAAGGAGGGCTTTAAGGAAGAGCTGTGCTTGGAAGAGCAGGAGGCACCCAAGGACTAGGGCCCTTGGTCCCACATAATATAAATAAACCTTTGCTTTAAGTCCTCACTGATATGGTCGACTATCTGTCTTCTTACATACTATGTACCTCTAGAGCACAGTAAATATGTAGAACCACCCACAAGACTGGTTCAAGGTTCTCCTGATGACACGCAGAGTCTGCTGAAAGGGAAAAAGTTTCCTTGGACACTAAAAACATAATTTAAAACCAGCCTCCAGATTACTGCCATGTGAAGGTCAGATGAAAATGCATAACCCTGTTTGGGAAAATTAACCAAACAGGATCATTTTCAATCCTGAGGCCATGAGCCATCCTCTCACTGAGGTCCAAAGTCTCTATCCAGGCAAACCAGCTAAGTAGTTGCCAAATTTCACTAATAATAACAAATTTCATATTTCAATTATAACAAATATAACAAATTTCAAATATAACAAATAACAAATTTCAATTTTAATATCTTCCTGCTCAAGAACTTAGAACAATTTCCTGCTGCCTATTATAGTAAACCCCAAGTGCCACAGGCTAGTATTTTAAGACCCTCCATTAACTAGCCATATCTAATCATCATAATAAGGTTCTTGTCTTCTCATTGCTCAGTTCCAGAAGCATTCCCCTAATTATCCTGAATCCACTAGCTTCTCGCTGCTGCAAGAGGCATAAGGTGCCTCTTTTGTTCTTAAACACAATATTCTCTGAGGAGAAATATTTAGGAGGTCTCTTCTCTCCCTCAGTAAGCATCTCAACTGATGTCAGCATGCTGGGGTACATCCTTGTTCTTTGTGCTCACTTTCCTCAAAATAGAAGATCACTATACTCAATTAAGACTCATTCTGAAAAGACGAAAGATGCATTCATTGGAGACTGACAGTGTCACACTCATTACTACAAAAAGGTAGTAGAAGCTGAACTATACAGATAAATTCTGAATGACAGAACCATAAAGAACTGTTAAAGGAAAGCACACTGTTCAGGAGACATAATAACTCTTCTCCAAGAATATGCTTTATCAGGAAGTTGAACTTAGCTAAGTACTATAACAGATTGATATCAAAGAGACAACTATGCCTTTCTAAAACTGTCATTTGGACAAGTCACAGATAGAATCTTGGGCAAGATGAAGCACAAGACTGAACCCCACAGAGCAATTCTCCAGAGAATGCTCTCTTGGTGAGAGATCATAATAAAATCACTTTTTCCTCTTCCCAATCTCACCTAAGGAACTTCAGAAATCTGGACCTTATCACTATAAGCACAGATATTCTGCCACATCAGAGTTTGGCTTTGGTCTGCATAGCTCTATTTCTTCTCAAACCTGGTAACTTTGTGTTGTCAGATTGCCTTTTCTCTTCTATCTGTTTTCAGGGACATGGTGCTCCTTTCATCAGGATCACCCACAGAGTAACAAGGTAGGGAGCATGCATTGCTTAAGTTTTCTCTGAGCTGTCCTCATCCCGGCAGCAGGGACTAGGAGTGGCCACAGAGGTGATGATCTCTCATAACTCACAAAGCTTACTTTCTAGGTTCATCCTTAAAGATGGGCTTCCCTGTTCCTGCAAGGCTACCAGAATACCATGGCAGAATGCTGTCAGTTTTCCACAAAGATGTCTTTATTTTCTGCGAGCATGAGCTGAGGAGGCCCAAATAACCTAGATGCCACTAGGTAACAAACACTAGCTAGCAAGAACACAGAATATGCTGGTCTAGCATTTGGCACTATGTACAGCTTTAGTAATCTAAATATCTTCAGGATTCCATATTCATAAGTTAACAACGAGATGAAAGGTAATGTCATATAGAGGCACTGGCTGGGCAACCGATCTTGATAAACTAACTTTACTTCTGTAGGCCTGGTTTCCTCATCTGCAAAAGGATAGGGATAGTCTCTAAGGCCCCTTCCACTCTAGTATTCTATGATTCTATGAATCAAGACTTACATTTTAAGTGCATCCAATATATATTAATTTTGCAACATTTTTTGACCACCTATTCTATATAAGGCCTGGTGGAGGGTACTGTAGGGGCCACACAGACGTAGGAGATAGTCACTGACATTAAACAAGTTCAAAGTGTAATAACCATAGAATTCAGAAATAGAAGTGTCATACGATTATGTGTTAAATGCATGATATGTACAATTAGTCCCATGAATGCATAAATTACTAAAAAGGTTTCATGTACAAAGACTCAAAAAGGGACTTAAAATAGAGGTAGAATGTAGATAGGCTAGAAGTGGGACAATTACTAAGCAGTGATACAAAGCTTCTTTTAGTTCATTCAGTTCAATAACTCTGAACATCACAAGTACATGAGGGTCAGTCCAACAGGATTTGATAGCGCCTTGACACGATTTCCTCCGCATATAGCACAATGAGACATAAGCACCAATCACAGCAGCAAACAGCTTCAACTTCGGGGGTCAAGAGACACACAGTCATTCTTGCCACAACAGAAGTCTGGGAATCTTGACCCTACCAAAGATCTGATCACAAAGTTAAAAGAGGCAGCTAGGGAGCCATCTCCAGAAAACAGTGCACTTGGTCCTTTCTTTGGGAAGAAAGGACTGAGAAGTGTTCATGTGCTCAAAGCTGAAACTGGCAGACACACTCACATTGCTTAAATACCTCACCCTTTCCTAATATAAGAATATATTAGGAAATTCTTTTTTTTTAAGCACTGTACAATTTGAACTCTGCTTTTAAATTCAAATATATTTATCATAGATACAATTATATTTAAATACATAAGTATATTTAAATACAGCTACCTAACAGTAATTTTCTATCCTCTCGTTTTCTCTTTGTGTATTTGACTCTACCAGATGGACACAAGAGTTATATAGAATTTCAGACTCTCTGAGTTGCAAAAGGCTTAATGATAACCTAGACCACTTTCCCATCCAGAGCAGGAATCCACTCTGTGACAGCAGCCCTGAAAGATGGACACCTGGCTTCTTTAGAAACACTTCCAACAATACAGAGTTAACTAACTCCTAGATGGACAACCTTTTTTCACTCTATGTATTTAATTTATTGTCTGTCCACTGAAAATTACAGGTCCCTCCTTTAAGAAGTCTAAATGTATAAAGGCAAAATCCAAAAATAAAAAGATATCTATTGACACTAACACTGCATGTTTTTCATCAAGGGGTACCCGTGCCTGACTAGATTTCCCAAACCATCTGGCTGACCCATGGCTGTGCTACAGGCAACTATAAATCAACTTGTTACTAAGCAGGACCGCCATTACTAAAATGCAGGTTTAGGTTTAGATGTACCTCAAGATCTGGACTGTCTTCCCCAAGAAAAAAATGCAGCAGCCAAAGGAGGTGACACCTATGCTGCTGGACAATCTGAGGATGAAAATAGATAGCCCTTTTGCGGTTCAGACACCGTCACCTGCCTGAAGGCAGGGGGCTAGATCAACTGACTTCCTGAGGTCTCCTTAAATTCTAGTACTAACAAAGGAGCCTATGTTCTGCACCCCCAGACCCTCTCCCCCACTGTGTGGTTGGTAATAAATTACAGACTCCAAAGAAAAAGGTCAACCAGAAAGCAACTTCATTCTTCAGAGGCATGCTGGTTTCCTTTGTACAATCTGTCATTGGCTAGGCACTAGGCAGCCAGTATCTACAGTGTCTATGTGTCTGTATATCACACACACACACACACACACACACACACACACACACACACAC
>NW_011889347.1:711784-740975 GCF_000151845.1 Pteropus vampyrus
CACACACACACACACACACACACACACACACACACACACACTCTCACTCACCCACTCACAAACACTAATTCTACCATTCTCAGTAAAAAGGATTCATCACCAGGGCCCTCTCCCCTTTAGTCAAAGTTATACTTCTCAATTCCATTCTTCAGCTAATACATTTATATCCTTCTCCCCTTCCCTTTCTCCTTCCTAGCCCTACCCTCAAAAATATTTATTGCACAGACAGTTGTAACTCAAGACAGTTTACAAACAACCTCACCCATCATATCTTAGGGCAAAGCATATGAAATAACTTGGCGGGGGTGGGGGAGAGTCATGGTGGTAGAAAACACAACCTGCCTCTGTCAAACAGTAACTTGGCCAGTTATAAGCTTCATCCCACAGGCAGTTTTCCTCAGAGGCCTCTTCGGGGACTAAGTGGAATAGATCCAAATCAGACTTTGTCTGGCTCTCAGATATGAAAAGGGCCAAATGCCAATAGCTCCAAATTTCAAGTTCCCTTGGCCAGTCAAACCAGAGGTTTCCTGGGCCCAGAATTACCAGTTTCCTCAGGGCCTGGAAACAAATCTCATTTCTATTTTGAATGGTTCCAATCACAAAAAGTTAACCCCAAGGTGGAGGGAGTGGGGAGCAAAAAGAGCTAGTAATTCGGCAGGGGATGGAGTAAAAAGAAAAGGAGGATGATAGACAGAAGAGTTCAGCTCTGCACTTCCAAAAAGAAGCAAGGCAAGAATAAAGTAAAGAAAACTTGGAGAGAAGGGTCAAGAGAGAAGGAAAATTTTTTTAAGTGTTGTGCATATGCCTGCCTGACTGCACATACTCACTTGTATCACGTAAAAGTACACATACACACACTTGCAGAGCCATAAAACAGACTGGAAAGCAACTAAGAAACCATGATCAAACTGCCTAACTTCACCAAATACTTCACAAAGTTGGCAGCAGCAGCAGCAGCAGCAAAAGTGCCTTTAACAGAGAGCTCCTCTGACCTTAATTTCCTAGCCCTGTTATAAACTGGGTCCCCCTCCACTCCCTGCTGTTACTCAGGCCAGTTGCAACCATCAAGAAGACTGGCAAAACAGCCCAAAAAATCACTCCTGATGCACTGGAAGAGCTTGAAGTTCACAGAGAAAGACAAAAATGAGCCCCAAGAGACCAAAGCTCATTTTAACTGCCCACAAAGGCTAGCCAAGGAGCCCGCTCCTCCCCGCCATGGTCATGCTACAACATGGGAGCTCTAGTTCCAGGGCATCCACATACATGAACTGCAGCAGGCTTAGGTCAAGTGTGGCTCAAAGTCTACACACACTTCTTGTCTCCTTAAGGCCTTCCTCATAATAATCCCAAACCAATTAGCATTTTCTCATCTCTAGAGTATACGGCATTCTCAGCACACCCAGCAGTCATGTCACAGTACCCTAGAATCCAGCTGGCCACCTCCCTAGAATGGTGGCCTACACAGATTTCAAATAGTGGCTCTAGTAGTGGCTATTACATCACAGAAAAAAATAACTCCAAGGCTGGTATCGAGCACATGCAAAATAGTTGTTTATGTTGAGTGATTCTGAATGAAAGAAAGAGCAACTCACTTAATAATTTAATAAGCACATATGTGCCATACACATAGCTAGTTTGTAGCACAGCTGAGGCTGGAACCAATCTGCAAGTCCCTAATTCAACTGGCTTTTCAATTTAACAGCTGGCTGAGAGCTGTCCTAAAGAAACAGGACTCAGAATAACAGACTAGGTAAGTTTGGTGGGATGGAGATATGATCATGAGGGATGCCCCTGGGCTCAAGAGGAGTGTGGAAGAGGCAGTCTGTCACTAAGCACCTAAGGAGTTCACTGAAAAGCGAAGTTGAGTAATAAAAACAAATTCCTTTATTTCCCAAGTGTGCCAGGGGTAGCCCCAAATCAGTGCTATAAAATTGGTATCAGGTCTTGGTCTTTTTAGGCAGCACATACTTTAAGCATAAAACAATGAATTCAGTTGGCATGGTTTATAGACACTGCTCAAGAGGACAGTGACAACCAACCAAGGGCCATTCATAAACTTCCCAGAAAGAAGGTTCTTCCCCTAGACCCAGAGTGACCATTATCAGGCAACACTACTCAATGAAAACTCACTCGAAGGCGAAGAAGAGTGTACATGTCCCCAGGATGAGGAAGAGGGTCAAGTAGAAGATGCCCTTTTGCCGGGCCATCATGACACGGCCATCGCAGCAGAAGGTATTCCTGCCCGGGAGTTTCTCCCATTTCCGTGTCACCTTCTTTCTCACCACCATCACAGACATGATTGGAATTCCTGGTCCAAATGGGCTTTGTGATTACGAGCGGGAAGAAACAGAAGCTGAGCTCAGCTTTGAAATCACGTTGCCTGCTATTGCTGAGGCTGGGTCAAACATCATCAAAAGTCCAATTTCTAATCCTAAGAAAAAGCACCAAAAACAAACAAACAAACAAACAAAAACAAACAAAAAAACGAGGCAAGAATATGAAATGCAGTTCAGAAGGCAGAAGATAAGTACTGCCTGAAAGGTTGAGGGTGGGGAAGTGGGAAAAGTTTATTTCCAACCTGTGTTTGTCCTCTAAAAAGTTAAAGGTTCTCAAAAAAAGAAGGGGGCTAGTATATTTTCTTAAATAAACCCCAGTGCTTCCAATATAATACTAATGATTTGTTCATCATAGAACTTTGGAGCTAGAAAGGTTTTTATAAGTGATATCTCCAATTACTTTGTTTTGGAAATGAGTCAAGTGAAGACCAAAAAGAGGAAATAACTTATCCAGGGTCACACAGCCACAAAGCTAAGCCAAGAAGACACATCTGCAGACTTTCGGTCCAGGGCACTTTCCACTATCCTGCATTGTTCTATAATCATCATTAAGAGGACTAAAAATAATAGTAGAGTTTCTGTCCCTAAGGAGCCATTTCCTCCCCCTCCTCTGCTTTTCATCTTCTTTCTTCAATAAACCACTCAAATATGAATCACACCAGGGAACAAGTCACCCTCTGGCAGGCTAGGAGGTTCTGGACACTCTGGAGAGTACCCAGGTTCTATTTACTCAGAAAAAGATTTCCCCTATTCAAACTTTCAGTAACTTCCTGAGTCCAGGAAATGAATCAGTCTTGCTGGTCTGGTCCAACATTTATGGGAATCCTAATGAAACCGCATCACAAACCTGTAGGTGGAAGGCTGACTTAAGCAGAACAGAGTTGGAGGGTGGGGGCAAGGGAGGGGAGAATGGTAGCAGTTAAAAACAGTCATACAGGTGCTTTCTGGGACATTCTGCTTAACATCCTGAATCCCCAGGCCCAGCCTTTCTCAGCCTCTGCCACCCTTCTAGTCCTTTCAGGTGTGGTGCTGTGGCCTCTATTTAGTAACACCACATACCCCACGCTGGCAAAACTGAGGTGGAAGCCTGCAGCTGGACTGACTGATGAGAAACAACCAATTGGAAATCATTACCTGGCTGGAGAGGGCAAGGGTTCAAATAGAGACCAGGCAGATGAGCCAGGCAATGAAAAGGTAGAGGGCTTGGGAAAGGGGAGGGGACACCAAGGTGCAAAGAACACTTCCTTTGTGTAAAACTAACCTGGAAAACAATCTTCTGATAACCAGGCCTAGCAGACGAAGAGACCAGGAAGGGGAGCCAGGCCTGGGAGAACAAAGATCAAAATCTGTCCAGAACCAGCGACCGGCCCACCCCTTGGGGGCCGAGGCCTGAATCCGGGGCAGGCTGCGGGCGCGGCCTTGGGAGGCCCGCCCTGCCTTCGCCCGCCACTCAGCAGACCACCGCCCCAGGCAGGTTAGAACGCGCGCCACCTCCACGCTGGTACACACTCACGCACGCCCCGCCACGTGTAGTCACCCCTGGCCAGGGGCTCGGCAGCTGGCGAGTTGAGCAGAGGAGTGTCAAAGTCCGTGCGCCTGGGAGCAGCGGAGGGGTTGGCAGCCCACCATGCGGCCGAGCCCAGAGGACCCCCACCCCCGCTCCTTGTTACCTGAACCCTGGAGCCTGAACTCGGCTGGGCACTGAGGGCAGGAAGTGGACTGTCCCAGGGGACTGCGTCAGCCGCCCCAAGTGGCAGCCACTTCTCCCCAGCCCGAAGGTTGCCTCCTCCTGAAAAGGGGCCCCTATGGCTGGGGCCCTAAAACAGCTGTGGCAACCGCCCACCGCTGGCAGAATGGAACGCTCCTCACGTCACCTGGTCGTTCCAGCACTTGCTCGCCCTTCATTGGCTAATCAGCCTCGGTGTCTCCGCCCCTACCAACCCCTGCCCCGAACTACCATTTGCTACTCTAAACGCCACTCAGTGGTGCCGCTGCTCAACTCCCCCACCTATCTCTCGTCTTCATGCCCACCTGCCAAGCCACTACCAGCTTCCCTTTGGGGTCCCAGCGCCAGTACGTGAGGTGTCGTCTTCTATTAATATAGTTACACGGAGATGGAGGTGAAGGGTAGTGCCAATGGGACATGGGGGGATGGGGAACCAGGCTCCGCCCCCACCCACCTCCGCACACACACATGGTGAGACGCTGAAGAAGCACTGGCTCACATATCTGGATGGTCACTCTAAACTAGGTCCGCCCTGGGCCTCTCCTGTCTTGCACGAAAACAACTGCGACTAGGGATTTTACTCTTTAGGGATATAAAAACAAGTCCTCTGCTTCCCAAGTCCTATTCACTAGTTAAAAATCCCATCTCTGTCCCAGTCACCTGGCCTGAATCTAGGAACAAAATAAACTAATATAAAAAGGAACTTGAAAGGGATAACTGTACCCAAGAACACAATAATTTTGCAGTACCGAGAACAGATCATTGACATTGAGGAAGTTAAAGAAACTCTACTGACAGGACATAAATTCTTCCAGGTAAGTAACGAAGTGAAGATTGTCAAAAAGGTTGAAAATTCCTATTAGCTTTGGAGAGCTTATGATAATGGGGCCGGAGGCGGGGGTGGGGGGCGGGGGGAGTGCGGAGCGATGATCCAAGGCAGAATCCCCACCCACCAACCACACTGATACTTTCCTTTAGTCAACTCCTTCCCCCCACCCTGCCCTCGCAGTTACTTCCACAATGAGCCACTGCTACTGATCCCAGTGAGTCGCATCCTTTAGAAGTTCAAGATCGGAGTGGGAAAAACATTTTAAAACCACAGTATTAATATTACATGGCGAACTTTAAGAGGTGCTGGGTCTATTTCCACCAGTATGGCTCTGGGCTTTCAATTATAAGGGGAAATATGAGAAAGGGCTGAAGGTGGTGGCTTCTCCTTCCCTTTCACATTGTTGGGGAGAACACCTAGGTTGCCAGCTATTTTCCAGAGTTTGAATAAAATTTATCTAGGCTGTATTATTTGCAATTAATACAGAAGAGACTGCCAAAAGTCTTCCCAAGGCAGTTTGTTGTATTAGTTGAAGGACCACGTACATGGTCAAGAACTATTTCTCCTATTCAGGTCCCATATGATATGAAGCAAAAAGCTACCTAATGATAATTACATTTGACATTTTCATGATACCCTTCAATCAAAAATGTAAAAGAATTAAAAAATCACCAGGTAATTTTCCTATGAGAGAAATGTGTTATAATTAATTTGTAGGGGAAAGTATGTTTTTATAAAGCTTTTATTGTTCCTTAATACTCATCTTGATTATAAGCATCAGTTTATTCCTGATAAACCTGTGATCAAAATCATTATCTCCAATTTTCCCCTGTTTGAGTCCTGGGGTGCTGGTGTTATACGTACTTGGTATGGAAGGGAGAGGAACTTCCCACAGCCCCATCAGACCCTTGGATTCCCAAGCCTATGTACACTAGATGCCTTCAGGAATAGCATGGTCACCCCAGATGCCAGCCTCCTGACTGTGAAGCAGTCAAAAGTAAACTTCCACAGCACCCAAACATACTTTGTCTATATCTCAGGTGCAGGTGAAGCCTAAAGAGTCCAGTAATCAATGTGTCATGGCAACACATTCCTAAGCTCTGCTCCTCCCTGCTCTGGGTCACATTCCCTCTGGAATTAAGTGGCTGTGTAGGTCAGGCTTGTTTTAATACAACCTGTTATTATTTGTGTTCACCACTAAAATAAAAACAAAGAAAATTTATATAGACAAACATTCCATAGCATTTCCTTCTATGTAATGACATCATTTTATATAATCCGCAAAATCTTAATACACACACAACTAAGCTGTAACTATAACGTGGGATTGTTTGTTCTATTTTCTGTTCTTTTCTCTTTTCAATAAACCTCTCAGACTTTATTTATCCAAATTGGTATTGGTTCCTTTGAAGGGGAGTTACAGTAACGTCATGAGCACTAGAAAAACCACTGGAATAAATGTATAGGCTTCCATTGTGTAATAGCATACATTCTGGTGTGCTAGTTTAAAAATACCTGTCTCCATATTTACGGTTCCTGTGTGAGTGTGTGTTTGTTGAGGTGCCAGTGTAAAGTGCTGTTTGAATGGCCTCAGATCCTGAGTGCTGCCACTGGGTTGCAGCTTGCCAGTTAGTGTTGCTCCAGATATCTCTTCTGCAAAAACCCAGAGTTCCATTCAGTACTACATGCAAGAACAGACCCACAAACTCAGTCCCCATCCTGCATTCAAGCTCATGATGGCCTTTTTCCCCCCCAATTTACTCTAGCTTCAACCCTACCATGTCCCCTTGCCTTATACCCCACACAAGGTTCTCATCTAACCTCACCTGACCTGTACTTCTCTCCTACTTCTGGCTATAAATAAATACATATTTGCAGAATAAATTGGTGAGCAAAAGGAAGGACCATGGGACACCCTGCCCACATATGACCAACTAGTATTCTAAAGCAACATATGTTTCCCAGAGGCCTGGGCTAGATAATATGAATAGCAAAAAGCACAAAATCTTCATAGTCAGAGAGACCTAGGTTCAAAATCTGGCTCTACTACTAACTAGTTTGTATAAACTTTGGCATGTAATTGATCCTTTCCGAGCTTATTTCCTCATTGGTAAAATAGAGCTAATACCTACTTCATAGAGTTATAAAGGGTATTATGCATGCTAAATATCTGGAATAGCAGAGAAATACAATCGATGCAGTATGTTAGGATGACATCTATATGTAACTGTCCTCTCCCACCTCCCTCCTTTATCTACACTGACAACTGGGAGTAGAGAGGTAAGAAAGAGACTCATTCTTCACTTTTCTGAACCTATGTCATCCACGTGCCACCATGTTTTCATAGCCTCTAAATTTGTCACTGAAGTTAATCCTTATCTGACTGACCACTTGGTTTCCCAATCCCAGAGGCACCCCACTCCCTCACTGGGAAAAGCTTGGGCAGTACTCTTGTTCTGGTCAAATGGTTGTTCTCTTGCACCATCGTCTCAAATAAATCCTCAACCTTCTTTGCCACATTATCTATTTCAACAGGAGAGAAATAAATGGGATCTCTTTCATTCCACACCTCCTATGTTCACAGCACTGTGCTGGGACTGTTGACTCCTGTCAGAGACTGAGAAGTACCTTTAAGATGCTACTGTGTGAAAGCCAAATACACAGAAAGCCCAATAAAAATTGCCTGGGGTGGCAGAGAAGATGATATCACAATGTAACTGAGCTGTTCAAACTAAGCCTCTATGTCTGCCTCTGATGCCTATCTGCCTCTGCTGGTTCTCAATTTTGTTTCATCTCTAGATTAGATTTCTAACTCCACTTGGAATGGTTTTAGGTGCTGCGCTTGAGCCCTCAACACCAGCGCTAAGACTGTCTTCTAACTAGAGTCATCATAACCTTATTGAGGACTTCCTCTGAGCCAAGGATTGTGCCAGGTGCTTTATACAGATTTGGTTCCTAGATTATGGTTTAAACTTAACATACAAGTGAAAGCATCTGATACTGACCCAGCAGAGCCCTGACCTCTGACTGTGCTCAGCCCACTCATTCCAGGAGCTGACCTCAAGGGATTGTGTTACCCAAAAATATAAACTGGTTTATCAGTGAATCATTAAGTATATATTGAGCACCCACAATTTGTTCAGCCTGTACTAGGCACTATGGGAAATACCAAAGAAGTATTTGACATGATCTCAACCTCCAAAGAACTTAAAATATTTTAAGGGAGCAAAGATCAGCTCATGTTAAGTCATTAAAGATAAATAAAAAACATTGCGGAGTCCAGGTCTCAACTATGCACAACGGACTCTCCAACATTTTAAGAAGAGCCTGCCTCAAAAGGCTGCCTCAAAAGGTTGTACCCTCTCAAATACTGTTGGTAGAAGAATAAATTGGTAAAATCTTTCAGTAGGGCTATTCGGTAGTATCTCTTAATGTTTTTACATTACATAACCATTGATCCAACCATCCTACTTCTATCTAGAAATACTACCACAAATGTTCAAAGACATGTTCAAGATGTTCACTATAACATTGCTTGCCATTGCAAAAGTTATTAAACAAAAAGTTCTTTAATTATTGCATATTCATATAGTGCAGCACTATGCAGCTATTAAAAGCAATGAGATATAAGGAGGGGTTAGGTAGATGGTTAAAAGGGGTCAAATATAGGGGGTAAGGGAAGGTGAAGTTGGTAAATGGGATCAAATATATGGTAGCTGAAGGAAACTGGACTTTGGGTGGTAAACACACAATAGAATATACAGATGTCAAATTATAAGGTACAAAATTATATAATTGTATTAACCAATGTTACCCCAATAAACTTTAAAAAAGTCAAAAATAGTAATGAAATATAGTATATATACACAAAAGAGCAGATCTTCGCTTTTCTGCCTGCATGCATATTTTAATAAAAATTTACATTAAAAGTTAAGTATGTGCTGACATGCAAATATAACTCAATATATATTAAGCAAAAAGTAAATTATCTAAACATTTATAAAATACAACTTTATAAAATTTTAAAAAACTAATTTTGAGTGTGATCTTATATGTGCATATTTTAAAAGTCTGGAAGGATATTTACCAAACAATGATTACCTTTGGGGAGTGGGGGTGATGAACAAACTTTTGAGTTTTATTTTATACACTTACTTAATGTCTATATTAGTTACAAGGAGAATTATTAATTTTAGGACTTAAAAAATAAAGATTTAAAAAATTATTATAAAGCTCTATACCTCTTGCTCAATATGGTAGAATGACCACATGCATTTATCTCCTTTCCTTCCTAAAGATACCATTAGAATTATAGTAAAGGGATTTAAAAAGTATAAGCCCACAACAAAGGAGAGAACCCTGACATCAGATGACAATATATTTCACTAATGTTGGGAAGATAGAAATTGGAGGGAAGGGTGTCGACTGAACACACGCAAAGACAAAGACCAATTTTTGAGCTGACTCAACCCCAGAAAACACCATAGAAAACATAGGAGAACTCCAGAAAAAAAGGAAGTCAGCAAAAGAGAAGGTATGATTAAGAGGTAGGAAAATTGAGGATATGATGAAGGCGAAAATAAACCAAAAAGGGGCAACAAACAAATGCCAGGAAAAACAAAAGCTGTACAAGAAGTCCATGGATCAAATATGAAGAATTGGTTCAAATTAACACAGGAAATGAGCCTCAAGAACAGAATTTATTCTGAGCAATAGATGAAATTATAAAGAAGCTGGAAGATAGCAGAGGTACGGTAAAGAAGGAATATGTTTAGTCTACCCACAGCCAAAAAAAGAAAAAAACAATCAGAAATTCAAGGAAAATACTAAACTGTTAAAAAATGCCATTTTTCAATAATGAAGGCAACTAGAATTTGGGCTAATGCAGATCTCCAGCCCCCAGGCTGCAGACCAACACTGGTCCATAGCCTGTTAGGAATCAGGCTGCACAGCAGGAGGTGAGTGGTGGGAAAGCAAGTGAAGCTTCATCTGTATTTGTAGCCACTCCCCAGTGCCAGCATCACTGCCTCAGCTCCACTTCAGATCATCAGACATTAGATTCTCATAGGAGCACCAGTCCCTGGTGCCAAAAAGGTTGGAGACTCCCCCTTGGTCACTCTGCACCAGCCTCAGTGGCCTCCTTGCTTTTCCTTGAACAAACTGGACATGTTCTCTCACAGGCCCTTTGTACCACCTGTTCTTCCTGCTTAGAATGATCTTTCCTCAGATATTTGCATGGCTTGTTCTATCACCTCCTTCAAGTCCTTATTCAAATGTCTTCTCAGAGAGGTTTGCCCTAGCTAAAATATTTTAAATTGCAGCTCCCACCCAGAACTCCCTATCTCCTTTCTCTGCTTTATTTTTTTCTCCATAGCACTTACTGTCTTATAACATACTATATATTTTAATTATTTATCATGTTTATTGTTGCTCTCCCCACCAGAATGTAAACTCAATAAGAGTGGGGATTTTCATGTTTTGTTCACTGCTGTATGCCCAATGCTGAGAACAGTGACTAGCACATAATAGGTGGTTGTTATGGGCTGAATCACTTTCTCCCAAAATTCATATGTTGATATCCCAATCCCCAGTACCTAAGAATGTAACCATATTTGAAGATAAGACCTTTAAAGGGGTGATTAAGTTAAAATGAAGCCATTGGGATGGGGCCCTAATCTAGTATGACTAGTTTCCTTATAAGAAGAGGAAGAGACACCAAGGGTGTGCATGTGCAGAGGGACAACCATGTGAAAAGATAGAGAGAAGGTGGTCATCTGCAAGTCAAAGAAGGAGGCCTGGAATGCCTTTTCTGCACCTGTGGGCCAAGGTTTCTCCCTTCTGTCATTTACACAGCACCTCTCTGATGAAATCTTCTCCAACTCCTTAGAAAAGAGTGAAGAATTTCTCACTGATTCCAACTTACATAGAAACAGAACCCCCTTCTTGCTCAACAACCTACCAAAAGCATCCACTTTTTCACATATACAACTGTTAAGTAGATCTGTTAGGTGTTTCGATTGCTGCGTATTTGTGATAAATATGTTTATGTTGGTGTTATGTTCCGTTAGAAGTGGTTTGGACAAATGTCTGGTGATCTATTTGGGGAATATGGTTTCCAAAGAGGGGTGTGAGAAGAAGCTAGGGCAGTCATTATTCCATGCTACTTCTCAGAGCATTAGTTTTTGCCTCAAAGAGCAACATTTTCATGCTGCCAGATACTGAGAGCACGCTAGGGAAAGGGGAAAGATCCTGTTCCAGAATAAACGCACTGTAGAATATCTCTAGAAGGAAACACAAGAAACTGATAACAGTGGTTGCTTTCAGGAATAAAACTGGAGAACTTGGAGATAAGGGAAGGAGAGACCTAATTTTTACTATATATCCTTTTATAACTGGATTGTTGCTTCATGTACATATCTTAGCTTTATAAAAATATTAATTTTACATCAGTATACTGTACAAAACTATAATATTTGGATCCCTCTACCCAGCTACAAATGGATGTAAAATTATTATGTTTTCTATATTTGAAAGTGAGGAATTAAATTTATATTCTGGAAATATGTTAGACTCCGAATCCCATAGTTAGGAAAAAAGTAAAAAGAAATTAATGTATGCAATGATATGTTCCTTGTTGATATGATTTTCTTTAAATACACAGAAATAAGCAGAAGAAAACTGATCTAAACTAGAATGTCCATATACCTCACTAAAGCAACAATTTTAAGAATAACTGGAGGTCTGAAAAAATACAGTGACAAAATTTTGATTACATTTTAATACAATATATATTCATTTAACCAGGAATTTTAAGTTCTCTGTGTTATAGATGACAAGAGAAGACCATTCTATCCAGGAATAAATAGTTCCCTGCCTCGTTTTAATTTGGATATAATAATGATAAATCTCTTGGGATGAAAGAATATTTTATTGAGAACTCCATTTCCTCAAAATTGCCCTATGGCCTCAGCGACTGTAATACCAAATATCACAAGTCAAAACAAAACAAAACAAACAAAACTAAACAAAACATGGAAATGTCCCTTGTCTAAACTGAGCCTCTAGTAAACTTCTTTTTTATATAACCTCTTAGGCCCTTCTGAACTTGAGAATGTCTACCAGACTTCTAGCCACCCAAGGTAAATAGTCCTCATTCTAATGTCTCTTCCCCTCGAAACTCCAGGAAATTGACTTTCATTCCCATTGATAAATCTCACTCTACTGGCATCTCTCATCACATCTTGCTTCTAATCTCTGAATTCATTTGTATGGAAAGTAAGCTGATGACTAATTTTTAAAAGATGATGTAAATATGTTTATAAAAAAGAATGTGCTTCTTAACCTCTTTCCTAAATAGGAAAGGAATTAGGCTAGCCAAATCAGTTAAACTAGGCTATCTATCGACCTGGAGCTATTCGGTATACCTCTGTCTCTCTACTCATTGTGCTTCTGTTATGGGTTACATAATATCCCATCTGTTATTATATGTATCTGTAGAAATTTAAACTCTGTTATTCTGAAATTAAAAAAAAAGTCATCTTTACAGGCTTACAAAGTATGTTCCTATCTGATAACAGCTTTGTTGGTTATGTATGTACACTGATATATTCATCTGCTCTGGCTGCCATAACAAAATACCATCGACTGGGTGGCTTAAACAACAAAAATGTATTTTCTCACAGTTCTGGAGGCTAGAAGTTCCAGATAAAGGTGCCAGCCAATTCAGTCCCTGGTGCAAGCTCTCTTCCTGGCTTGCATATGGCCACCTTCTGGTAGCATCCTCACATGGCATGCAGAGATACAGCAAGATCTCTGGTGTCTCTTCCTCTTCTTTTAAGGACACCAGTCTTATCACTTTAGGGCCCAACCCTTATGACCTCACTTAACCTTTATTACCACCTTATAGACTTTATCTCCAAATAGTCACAGTGGGGATCAGGGCTTCAACATATAAAGTTGTTGGGAAGGGGACGCAATTCAGTCCATAACAGCTGGCTTAATACTGTTTTAGTAGAGAGCATGTATCTATCCACGTATATACAAACCTTTAGAACTGGCCAAGAGGTGAAGTGAACAGGTTGTTTTGGAATTGTTGGGGATGGTGCACTGAATGCGTTTGGGAAAGGAGGAATAGAACGTTAGGGAAGAATGGAGAAGGAAGAGCAGCAGCACCCTATACTGGCAGTTTTTAAACAGGAGAGTGTTGAATTGCTAGTAAAGTATTGCATCAAAGGAAACAAATTCCACAGGATTGAGTAGACTGCTTTGAATCCCCACTCATCTCAATAATCAATGGTGTAAAGTGATTTTCCCTGCTTGGCAGGCTGAAATATGAACATTGGCCTAACCTGTCCCATTCTGACTGCAGGCTCACAGGAGCATGGCAACTATGTCCCTTTATCTCACTCTACAGTATTGTTGGGCAAAGCTTTTGATGGTGATGATTATAGAGAAAATGGATATAAATGGCTACTGACAGGTTTCATTGTAACAACTTTTAGAACCTCATATCCTTAAACAAGAGGTAATCACATGTCTAAAGTCTCTTTGCCTCTCACTTATTTTGTTTAAATGCTATTCTCATTTATTCTCCATTTCCTCACCCCACCCCCGGGTGTGCATTAGTTACTATGGAAACATTGGGATACCATAGTTTGAGCATATCAACATTTCCAAATTCTATTAGGGTATGAAGTCAATTTTATCAAGGTATTGGGGAGGGAGTTGTTGCTAAGGATTATAAATGAATGTAAGACAAAATGAAATGTATATCACTGCTAGACAAACACAAGCCTCACTTAGCACCACAGAGGGGTAAATCTCATCTCATATGCCCACTCCGTGTATCAGAATCCTGACTATAGTTACCAATAAGGTTGTCTTAATGTGTTCGTGCTACCACAACAAAATCCATAAACTGGGGGGCTTATAAATGACAAACAGTTATTTCTCATAGTTCTGGAGGCTGGGAAATCCAAGGTCAATGATGTCAGCATGTTTGGTGTCTGGAGAGAAACTCCTCCCTATAAAGCCAACATCTTTTCAGTGTGTCTTCACATGGCAGAGGGTAAGAAACTCTCTGAGGTCTCTTGCATAAGGGCACTAATACAATTCATGAGGGCTCCGCTCTCATGATATAAATCCCCATCCCTTAATATCATTGCCTTGGGGGTTAGGTTTCAACATTCAAATTGAGGGAGACACAAACATTCAATCTATAGCAGAGGTCTACTAAGTCAAGGCATTTAATTGTAACAACATCAGCATTGGTTCTTTTCCTTTTTTTCTGTAATTATTATTTATAAACAATTTTTAATTTGTTTCCTTTCCACTTTAACCTAAGAGTTTTTAGATGAGTCATTTTAAATTTCCAAGTGGCCAGATTTTTTCCCTATGGTCCTATTGTTAATTTCTTTTTAAAATTTTTATCGTGGTAAGAATCTTAGTCCACGTGTGTGTAGCTATGATACATCTCAACCACAATGTACCACATACAATTAAAACTGAATTTACCATCTTCTCTCTTGAATTAGATACTCCACATTGTTTACCTCAGTCATAATACCACATCAACCAATCACTCAAGCTAGAAATCTGCAAATCACCTTTGCCTCCTCCCTCTCTCTTATTCACTAAATAAATCAGTCACCAAACCCTGCAAGCTTTGCCTCCTAAGAGATGAGGATTAAGTTCACTTCAAACACTCTCACCTCTCATCCATCTCTTCCAATATAGTTTTAACATTATTTTTATGTTCTCTAACAGTTATCTTTTTCACTTAAGTAACATGCATAAACTTATATTTCTTATTTGATCAGCCATAGGGAGTTTCTCCTAACTGCCCACTTCGTAAGATGAAGACATTAGTGTCCTATATTTCCCTCTACCTCTTCTCACCCCTACCTCCCAACCTATGTCCATTTTCCTCATCTCTATGTTCACACTTGTCAAAACCATCTTATTGAGCTTTCTATCTTGTCTCCCTGTTTCAACTCTTGCCTCCTCTTAAGTCTCCAAACGATAGCCAGAGTGACCTTTTAAGTATAAATCAATTTCTGTTTCTGTCAATGGCAGACTAACCTGTTTCATACTAACCATCCCATTTAGAACAACTATAAAAGATATTCAACATATTAAAATATATACATTTGTTCACATTGAAGGGCCACCAAGGCAGCAAGGAATCGAGAGATCAAGATTGTAGAGAATCTAGAGTGAGATGAGCCAGACATCTCTGGTGACTTTTTTGCTATGAAGGTATTTGCCAGTTTGAAAGCCATAGATTGAGAAGCTAAGAACCTGAGCAGAAAATAGTGCAGAAAATAGTGGCTGAGAATCTGAGAAGTTGAGCAGAGCTTTCAGAAATCTCATGGAACTGAGAGGGGGGAAATTGAGTTGAATTCATGTGAAGGAGAAGGAGCCCTTATAAACACCACAGAATTTCAGCTGAATCTCCCAAAGGGCCATAACCCAGGAGTAAGAGAGAATAAGAAACAGATCATCCCTCATAAAGACTGAAGTCCAGTCTCAATTTCTATTTAGATTAAGGTGATCTATCTCTGCCTCAAGTGCATGCCAGAGTAAAAAATAAATTCTCTCTGGAGGAAGACAGCATCAGAAAGCACCTCAAATTATCTCTTCGACTTTTTATACGGTATCCAGTAGTCAATCACTAATAATAAAGCATGGAAAAAGACAACCACTGACTGAAAATCAAGAGAAAAATAGACAATAGATACAGACCCACAGAAGATCCAGATATTAGAGCTCTCAGACATAGACTTTTAAATAATTATAATTAATATATTCATGAAATTAATGACATAATGGAGAATTACAACTATAGAAGATTGGTTACATATAGGAGGATTATATTAAGAAAAATGGGAGCCAGGTTTCTCATTATTAATCCACTGAGAGGGTCTGAGAGCAGCTATACCCTTGTGTTAGCTCAGGCTGCTATAACAAAATGCCATTGACTTGGTGGCTAAAACAGAAATTTATTTCTCACAGTTCTGAAGGCTAGGAATCTGAGATCAGGGTGCAAGCATGGTTGCATTCTAGTGAGAGGTCTCTTTCTGGTATGCAGACAGCCACCTCATATGGTAGAGAGAGCTCTAGTCTCTTTCTCTTCTTGCAAGGGCACTAATCCCACCATTGGAGCCCCATCCTTATGAACTTATCTAAACCTAATAATCTCCCGAAGGTTCCATCTCAAAATACCATCTCACTGGGGATTAGGGGTTCAACATATGAATATTGTAGAGATACAAACATTCAGTCCATACCAACCCTAATAACAATGAACACACTTAGTACCCAGATCATGGTTTCTAAATACCTTTCTTTACTAAAAGGAACCAGGGCTCTTTGGAAAAAAGGCTAATTCTAGGACTGTGGCACAGAAAGTATAAAATGAGCATGAAAATTCTTTTTGTCCCTAAAAGCTCTCAAAGAATAATGGGGGATATGTCAAAAGGACACAGAAGCCAGCCTCATAAGACTCCCACTGGCTAAATTTGAACATCACAGTAAATAATAGCAATAGATTAAAACCCATTGAATAAAGTAAGAAGTCATGAGTCCATACTGGTAGGAATGAATGAATGAATGAGAAGTTTGATGAAGAACTGCACAAAATACTGATTCAGATATACCTCCCCACAAAATACTCATTAATTGCAAAGGGAAAAGGAATAACCTTACAGTAGAGAAGACTGGAAGACACCACCTTAATTCAATGAAAGAACAAAACGTCACTTCTGTGGTATTTCTGTCAAAATCTTATAAACTAAATATTATGAGGAAACATCAGATAAACCTATGTTGTGGGACATTTTACAAAATAACTGGCCTGTAATCTTCAAGTGTCAAAGCCATGGAAGTCAAGGAAAGACAGAGTAACTGTTGCAGATCAAAGGATACTAAATAGACATGACAACCAAAAGCAATTCTTGGTTCTGAAATGAATTCTTTGGCTATAAAGGACATTATTTGCAAAATTCACAAAACTTGAATGAGATTTGAGTATTGGATAATAGAGATTTATCAATATTAATTTGCTGATTTAATGGTTATATGGCAATTTTGTAAGAGAATGCCCTTTATTTTTTTAGGAAATACACATGGAAATGTTTTGAAATGATAGAGCATCACATCAGTGACTTACTCATAAATGTTCAGGGAAAAAGTTCTTTGTACTATACTTAAAATTTCTGTAGGTTTGAGATTGTTTCAAGATTTTTAAAGGTCTTATGAAGTTTTAAAAACATGATGAATTAAAATACCTGGCATTAACAGCACATGACAGCAACTCAATTTACAAGGGAATAAATTGAGTTAAAGTGTTAAAAGATCCCTACATTAAGAAGTGGTAAAAGCACTAATTGAAATTAGGTTTTAGTCAAGAATACATATTGTAATTTTTAGGTTAACAACTAAAAGAATAATAAAAGAATGTATTACTAGTAAACTAAAAGATGGAAAATAGAATTAAAAAAATACATCATATTTGTCTACAGCCATGCCACCCTGAACAAGCCTGATCCCATCTGATCTCAGAAGCTAAGCAGGGTCGGGCCTGGTTAGTACTTGGAAGGGAGACCACCTAGGAAGACCAGGTGCTGTAGGCATAAAAAAGATTTTAAAAATAAGGGATTGTAAGCTGACAAGGTCCTTGCAATCTGTGAGGTCAACCAAGGGTTGCCTCGCCGGAAACAAAAAAAAAAAACATTATATTTAGTGACTCATTTCCAAAGCTAGAAATCAACAACAAAAAAGATAACAGGAAAATCTCTATTTGAAAATTACATAATACACTTCTAAATAACCTAGGGATCAAAGAAGAAATAAATGATAATGAAAAATAAGTTGTACAAAAGCTTATGGGATACTAGTAAAACAGTAAGGAAATTTAGAAGCTGAGAAGCAAATATTAGAAAAGTGTCTTAGCCGTGGTTCCCCACAGAAGATCACCACTTGAGACAAGACCATTAATGTAGATAGTTTATTTTGGAAAGTGATATCAAGGAATAGGAGTGGAGGACTTGGAACAGTGGAAAAGTGAAGAAGGGAAAGCTAACCCAAGGGTATGAAGTCACTACTATGGCCAAGTGGGGCTTGATCTCACTGAGAGTCCTCTGAGGAAACATGTAGAACATGACAGAATTGTCCACTGAAGGAATAGAAGTGGAAAGAATTTATCCATAGACTCATTCCCAAGGGAAAGGGCTGTCCAATGGTGAGTTAGTACCCTTGCAATTCCAATTACATATGCATCAGAATTGCTGAGTGAATTCTAGCAAGCATCCCAAGAAGTGGCCCAAGAAAAACCCTAGACCAGATAGCAAAAGATAAGCACTCCAGCTGAGGTGAATGACTGTCAGCATACACCTGTACAGAGCTGGATGCCTCAGCAACAACTGGAATAAAAAAGTGGGCAGAGATATAATGAGGAGAGGCACAAGACATGTCTATTAGAAGGAAAACAAAATTACAGACATTTTCAGGTGAATGATAAGTGAGAGAATTCATCAGAAGCAAGCCTATACTATGAGAAATGTGAAAGGAGTTTCCTGAAGTGGAAAAGATATAACACCAGATGAAAATTCAGATCTTCAGGAAGAAAAGATGACTGTTAAAAATGAAACTATGTAAAGTAAACATGTAAAAATAGATTTCTTTCTTTCCTTCATTTCTAAAACCAACTACCTATTGAAAGCAAATATAATAACATGAATTTTTAGGTTTATAATATAGGTACTATAACTTGGGGCTGCTCCCATTCCCCCAGTTTAAAGGTGCAGTAACTTTGAGGATTAGTGGACTGTCAGTCTCATGGTAGCTGGAAGGGCTGACCCGATTTGAAGCTAAACAGTAAATCCCCATGCCCAATAATAATCTCAGGGGCAAATAATCAGGTAAGGCCAGCATCACAGCTGCTTAAGGCTATGATACTAGCTAGAGCAAGCTACAGTCAAAAATTTTTAAAGGAAATCTGAAAAATAAGATAGCAACAGGGGCTTTGATAAGCTCCTGTTTATTCTAAGGGAATCTGGAAGGTTGTGTACATACACAGGGCTGCATGCATGCTCAAGGGAGACCAGAGATGACCCCAGCTATCTACTCATTTGAGGACCTGTACAAGCATAAAATGAAAATCAGAGAATACTTGTAAATTGTCTGAACTTAGAATGTGTGTATAACCCATGCACAAATTCCCTAGGAAAAGGGTAGGAAAATTACTGGCTCAAAGTGCTTAAGCAAAATCTTTGACCTATAACTGGCTATGATGATTCAAGAGTGAACCTAGGTAGCTAGGCTTAAAAATAAGAACAATATATTTTTTTTAAATCTTAGCAGAGACTCAAACAAGGTGTAGCCCATATACAGGAAAAAAAAAACAGTTTATGTGAATTATTTCTGGGAGGGCCTAGATGATAGATTTAGTATATAAAGATTTCAAATAAACTATTATAAATATGTTCAAAAAAGTAAATAAAAACATGTTTAAAGAATTAAAGGACTATATGATGAAATGACTCATCATATGGAGAATATAAATAAAAAGATACAAATTATAAAATAGAAATAAATAAAATTTCTGGAGTTAAAAAGTAACTGAAATAAAAAATGTGTTCAAGGGAATCAACAGCAGATTCAAGATGATAGAAGAATCAGTAAACACAAAGGTATATCAATAGAGATATCCAGTCTAAAGAACAGAATGTTAAAAAAAAAAAATGAAGAAAACTGAAGAACCTCAAAGCCTGTAAAACACCAACAAACATACAACATACACATAATAGGAGTTCCAGAAGAGGAGAAGAGAAAAAAAGAGACGCAAATATTTGAAGAAATAGTTTTCCAATTGGGGATCTTGTCAAGATGATGGTACAGGTAAACGCCGTGCTTGCCTCCTTGGATGACTGCATTAAAATTACAACTAAATTATGGAACAACCAAGCTGGAGAACTGTCTGTAGACTAGCAGAACAGATTTCCTATAACTAAGGATATAAAGAAGAGGCCACATCGAGACTGGTAGGAGGTACGGAGATGTGAATTGTGGTGGTCCTGCACCCACATATGGCATTAGAGCATTGGGAGAATTATCTCAGCTGCAGAAGACCCTGGAAGAGTAAGGGGCTCCAGGTCCACACCAGGGCTACCCAGCCCAGGATTCCAGCACCAGGAAGAGGAGTCCCCACGAATCCAGGTATAAAAATCAGTGAGGATTCTAACCATCTAGGTTAGATGGAAGGCTGCTGGAAACAAAGACATCTTCTGAAAGGGCACATGCACAGACTCACTTATAGACACACACCCTGGGCTCCACTGGAGGAACAGCAGATCAAGAGGCACCAGACACATACAGGGAAACAACCAATTGTGTGGCTACAGGGTGAGGGCTGGAGATACAGGCACCATTATCACTCTGTTGAGCACTCCTCCTGTGCAGCCTACAGATGGGCCCCATCTTGCTTGTGTTGAGCCCTTCCACACAGGGCCAAATCTGAATCTGCATTGGCCTGGTGAACTGTGCTCATTCCACTCCACCCAACTCGAGAATTGCCAGAGGCATATTCAAGGCTGGGTAACCAGCCCCACCCAATCAACTCAGCCAGGGCTCTATAAGCAGCAATCACCAGGCCTCAGCTCTAGCACCACTGGAGACAATTCAGGTGGTGGGCAAACAACCCTGGCCCAAGCTGCAGTATCTTTTAAACAAATATCGGGGGTCTGCAACCCGAGGTGGGCAGCAGATAGGCTCTGTGTGATCTGAGAGTTTTGCGAATGGCCACAGACTCAGC
The DNA here is from genome assembly GCF_000151845.1 of Pteropus vampyrus. Classification (NCBI taxonomy): domain Eukaryota; kingdom Metazoa; phylum Chordata; class Mammalia; order Chiroptera; family Pteropodidae; genus Pteropus; species Pteropus vampyrus. The sequence goes on from NW_011889347.1 coordinate 732,487, forward strand.
ACTGGCACCAAATATGAATCTGCACTAACCTGGGAAACACTGTTCGCCCCACCCTGGTGACTTCCTGGGACCTTGCCTCACCCAACTCGCATACCACACAATGTTCCTTCAGCTGCTGAGTCTTATGGGAAGCTGATCAGGCAGCCTTGATCCTTCGGGTGCCCTGGACCTTTTGCTAAGCTGCCCCAGGCCCAGTACTGGTGGCAACCAGTTTCAGATTGCTTGGGGGCCTCTCCCATGTGCCTCCACGTCCAACAGAGGCAGCAACCAACCGAAGATCACTTTGTAGATCCTACCAGATAGTCCCGGGTGATCGCAGGCAGCGACTGAATTTGGCCTGCCACGGGAGCCCCTCCCAAGGCACCCCAGAACTAACACAATTGGAGAGGCTGGTGTCAGACCACAACAGCACAATCTGATTAGCCCCACAAGTGGAACACGCAAAAGATGGTCTCAGTAGGCATACTAGCCCACTGGGGAAAATCCCATTCTGTGAGATCAGCCCCCACACAGAAGCTCATACCCAGTGGATGTGGCCAATCCTCTTGGTCAGTCAACCTGAGAGCCAGTACCTACCTACTGACGTGCCAATAGTAATCAAGGTTTAACTACAACAGGAGAGCACGCACAACTCACATAAGGACACTCCTGAAGCACTCGGCACAGGTGACCAGGGAGACTGCGCCACTGGGACACACAGGGCACCTACTACATAAGGCCACCCAGGCAAGACTGAGAGATGTAGCAAACCTACCTAACACACAGAAATGAACACAGAGAGGCAACCAAAATGAGAAAACAAAGAAACGTGTCTCAAATGAAAGAAAAGGAGAAAACTCCAGAAAAATAACTAAATGAAATGAAGGCAAGCAAGCTACCAGATACAGAGTTTAAAACACTGGTTATAAGGATGCTCACTGATCTTAGGAGAAGAATAGACGATCTCAAGAAGAAATTTATCAAAGAGATAGTAAGCATAAAAAGGACATAGAAAGCATCAAAAAGAACCAGTCAGAAATAAAGAATACAAAAATCGAAATGAAGAATACAGTAGATTAGATGAAGCAGAGGATCAAATCAGCGATTTGGAAGACAAGGTAACAGAAAACACCAATCGGAACAGCAATAAGAGAAAAGAATTTTTAAAGATGGGGAAAGATTAAGAGACCTCTGGGACAACATCAAGTGTAACAACATTGGTATCATAAGGGTACCAGAAGGAGAAGAGATAGAGCAAGGGATCGAGAATCTATTTGAAGAAATAATGATGCAAAACTTCTCTAACCTGGTGAGGGAAATAGACATACAAGCCCAGGAAGCTCAGAGGGTCCCAAAAAGAGGAACCAAACAGGCCCATGCCAAGACACATCATAATTAAAACGCCAAAGGTTAAAGACAAAGAGAGAATCCTAAAAGCAGCAAGAGAAAGGCAGTTAGCTACAAGGGAACTCCCGTAAGACTGTCAGATGATTCCTGAACAGAAACTTTGCAGGCCAGAAGCGATTGGCACAAAATATTCAATGTGATGAAAAGCAATGACCTATAACCAAGACTACTCTACCCAAGCAGGCCCTCAATTAAAATTCAATGTGTGATAAAGAGTTTCACAGACAAGAAAAAACTAAAGGAATTGATCACCACCAAGCCAGTATTAAAAGTATTATTAAAAGGACATCATTAAGAGGAAGAAGGGAGGAAAACATAAATATGAATAATAAAATGGCAATAACTATATACCTATCAATAACCACTTTAAATGTAAATAGATTAAATGCTCCAGTCAAATCAGATAGATTAGCTGACTAGATAAGAAAACAAGACCCATATGTATGCTATCTACAAGAGACCCACTTCAGATCAAAAGACATACACATATTGAAAGTAAAGGAATTTCTTTTCCTTTAATGCAAATGGAAATGAAAAAAAGGTGGGGTAGCAATACTTGCATCAGTATTTAAACAAAGGCAGTAAGAGACAAAGAAGGATATTACAAAATGATGAAGAGATCAATCCAAAAAGAAGACATAATCCTAGTATAAACATTTATGCACCCAACATAGGAGCACTTAAAAATACAAAGCAAATATTGGCTGACATAAAAGGAAAGATTGACAGTAATACAGTCATCGTAGGGGACTTTAACACTCAACTGACACAAATGGACAGCTCTTCCAGACAGAAAATCAACAAAGAAACAGCGGCCTTAAGTGACACATTAGACCAGACGGATTTAATAGATGTTTTTAGAGCATTTCACCCTAAAGCAGCAAAATATACATTCTTTTCAAGTGCACATGGAACATTTTCCAGGATAGACCACATGTTGGGTCACAAAACAAGTCTCAGTAAATTTAAGAAGATTGAAATTATATCAAGAGTCTTCTCTGACCACAATGGTATGAAACTAGAAATCAATTACAAGAAAAAAAAACATGGAGGCTAAATGATATGCTACAGCGGTCCTAAGAAGGAAATTCATAGCAATACATACCTACTTCAAGAAATAAGAAAAATCTCAAATAAAGAATCTAACCTTACACTTAAATGAACTAGAAAAAGAACGGCAAACTAAGTCCAATATAAGTAGAAAGAAGAGAATAATAAAATTCAGAGTGGAAATAAATGAAAGAAAGTCTAAAAAAGCAATACAAAAGATCAATCAAACCAAGAGCTGGTTCTTTGAAAAGATAAACAAAATTGAAAACCCTTTAACCAGATTCATCAAGAAAAAAAGAGAAGACCCAAATAAATAAAATCAGAAATAAAAGAGAAGTGACAACTGACTCCACAGAAATACAAAGGATTAGAAGAATATACTATGAGAAATTGTATGCCAACAAATTGGACCATCTAGAAGAAATGGATAAATTCCTAGAACCATATAATTTCCCAAGACTGAGTCAAGAAGCAACAGAAAATCTGAACCGACATATTATCACTGACAAAATCAAATCGGTAATCACAAAACTCCCAACAAAGTCCTAGACCTGAAGGCTTCACAGGTATTGTGAATTTTACCAAACATTCAAAGAATAATCAACACCTATTCTTCTCAAACTATTCCAAAAAATTCAAGAGGAGAGAACCTCCCAAGCTCATAACAAGTCTGTCATTACCCTGTTTCCCAAACCGAAAACATTACAAAACTGGAAAATTATAGGGCAATATCCCTGATGAACATAGATGCAAAAGTCCTCAACAAAATATTAGCAAACTGAATTCAGTAATATATGAAAAATATCATACATCATGATCAAGTGGGGTTTTTTCCTGAGATGCAAAGTTGGTTCAATATCTGTAAACAAATTAATGTGGTATAAAACATTAAAAATTGAAATATAAAAATCATATGAGTATATCAATAGATGAAGAAAAAGCATTCAACAAAGTTCAGCATCCATTTATGATAAAAACTATTAGCAAAGTGGGCATAGAGGGAACATACCTCAACATAATAAAGGCCATATATGACAAACCCACACCTAACATCATACTCCACGAGAAAGATCTAAAAGTGTTTTCCTTAAGTTCAAACACATGACCAGTATGTCCATTTTCACCACTTTTATTTGACATATTAGTGGAAGTCCTAGCTTCAACAATCAGACTAGAAAAGAAATAAAGGCATTCAAATAGGAAAGGAAGAAATAAAACTGTTATTATTTGAAGATGACATTATGCAAATATAGAGGATCCTAAAGATTCCATCAAAAACTGTTAGAACTGATAAATGAATTCGGTAAAGTAGCAGGGTACAAAATTAATATTCAGAAATCAGTTGCATTTTTATACACCAATAATGAACTACCAGAAAGGAAAATTAAGAAAACAATCCTATTTACCATTGCATCAAAAACAATAAAATACCTAGGAATACATTTAAAGAGGTAAAAGACCTGTACTTGGAAAATTATACGAAATTGAAGAAAATACAAATAAATAGAAGTATATACCGTGCTCATGGATAGGAAGAATTAACATCGTTAAAATATCTATATTACCCAAAGCAATATACAGATTCAACACAATTCCTATCAAAATACCAATGGCATTTTTCACAGAATCAGAACAAATAATCCAAAAACTTATATGGAACCATAAAAGATCCCATATAGCCACAGCAATCTTGAGAAAAAAAGACAAAGTTGGAGGTATTACACTACCTGATATTGAACTATATACTACAAGGCTATAGCAATCGAAACAGCATGATACTGGCATAAAAACAGACATATAGATTAATGGAACAGAATAGAGAGCCCAGAAATAAATCCACGACTATATGGTCAGTTAATCTATAACAAAGAAGGTAGGAATATACAATGGGATAAAGACAGTCTCCTCAATAAATGATCTTAGGAAAACTGGACAGATACATGTAAAAAAAATGAAACTGCACCACCTTTTTACACCATATACAAGAATAAACTCAACATGAATTAAGACTTAATGTAAGACCCAAAACCACAAAACCCCTAGAAGAAAAGACAGGCAGTAAACTCTCTGACATTGTTCTTAGTAATATTTTTTTCTGACATATCTCCTTGGGCAAGGGAAACAAAAGAAAAAAAATAAACAAATGGGATTACTCAAACTAATTTTTTTTTTTTTACAGCTAAGGAAACCACCAACAAAATGAGAAGACATACTACTGAATTGGAGAAGATATTTGCCAATAATATATCTGGTACGAAGTTAGTACCCAAAATTTATAAAGAATTCATACAACTCAATATAAAAAAATAATAATAAACAATACAATTAAAAATGGGAATAGAATCTGAATAGGCATTTCTCCAAAGAAGACATACAGTTGGCCAAGAGAATATGAAAAGATGCTCACGGTTACTGATCATCAGAGAAGGCAAATTAAAACCACAATGAGATATCACCTCACACCTGTCAGAATGGTTATTATCAATAAATCAACAAACAACAAGTGTTGGCAAGGACATGGTGTAAAGAGAACCCTTGTGCAATATAGTAAGATTGCCAACTGGTTCAGTCACTATGGAAAATAGTATGAAGTTTTCTTAAGAAATTAAAAATAAAACTACCTTATGATGCAGTGATCACACTTCTGGGTATTTATCCAAAGAAAACCAAAACACTAATTCTAAAAGATATATGAACCTCTGTGTTCACTGCAGTATTATTCACAATATCCAAGATATGGAAGCAACCTAAGTGTCCATCAATAGATGATTAGATGAAAGAAGTTGTGGAACATATATACAATGGAATATTACTCAGGCATAAAAAATGAACTTTTATCATTTGCAATGACATGGATGGACCTAGAGGGTTTTATGCTAAGTGAAATAAGTCAAACAGGGAAAGACGAATACAGTATGGTTTCATTAATGTGTGGAATCTAAAGAATAAAATTGAAAACAGCCTCATATATATAAAACTTGTGGTTGCCTAAGGGGAGGGGGTTTGGAGGGCTGGGTGAGAAGGTGAAGGGATTAAGAGTACAAATTGGTAGTTACAAACTAGTCATTTGGATATGAAGCCCAGCATAGGGAATATAGTCAATCATATTGTAATAATCAGGTGGGTACTAGACTAATCAGGGGATCTCTTTGTAAATTATATGTGTCTAACCGTTATGCCATACACCTGAAACTAATATAAAATAATATTGAGTGTCGACTCTAATCGAAAAATAGAAGTTAAAAAAAGTATTTGGAGAAATAATGGGTGAAATTTCTCTAAATGATGAAAAACATTAATCTACACATCTGAGAAGCTCAATGAATTCCAAGTGGAATGAACTCAAAGATATTCACAGCCAAAGCCAAAGAGAAAACCTTAAAAACAACAAGAGAACAATTACATATCATATATATATATAGGTACAATAGTAAGATTATCAACTCGCTTCTCACCAGAAACAATAGAGACAAGAAAGCAGTGTTATGACATATTCAAAGTGCTGGGAGTGGGGACTCTCAACAGTAAATTCTAGAATTTAGTTCACCATGGCAACAGTTTGTGACAACACTTTCTTCTCTCCAGCTCTAGGTGCCCCTTCAGATCTTCTGCTCTAAGCAGTGTTGAGGGGAAGGGCATAGGTAGGTCTCTCATCTGACACTATGGGGGACGAAAGTGGCGATAACTTTGAAGATATGAGCATTGACCAATTGAAACTAGAGTTATTGGAAGAACTCCATATGAAAGACTTAGTACAAGTCTCAATACTTGAACTAAAACACAAGATAGTGGAACTGAAGGACAAACTCAATACTGATAATGAATGCAGTGAATGGAAAATCCGTTATGAGATACAACTTGAAGTGAATGATCAACTGAAAAAGCAAATTGCTACTCTCAAAGATAAATTGGAAAAAGTCCGTGGAAATCCTTCAGATAGACTATCTTCTATTCGTGTCTATGAGCGAATGCCAGTGGAATCTTTAATTAAATTACTTAAAAAGCTAGAAAAAGAAAAAAGGAGTCTTGAACATCAAGTGAAACACTGTGCACTTAGACTAGAAGAAGAATCAAAGGCTCACCAGAAGACTGAAGATGAACGCCGTATATGCCTAGCTGAAATGTCTCAGGTCTCTGGCTTACACAAAAATTCTAGAAAGCAACAGGTGAATCAACTCCATAGAGTGAAAGAGAATCCAGTGAAAACGGGGAGATATAATACAGCTAATCAGAAGATAGTAAATGCCAAGAGAGGACCAGCAAAAAAAAGTACAAGATCAAACCATCTTCCAAAACTCAACCCATGATTCCAGAACTGAGTGCATTTCTATTTCTCCTCCTTTTTCATCTCTAATATTCAACTTATGATGTTAATGTTTGACACATTTTTTAAAGAATGAAATAGATAAGAAAGAGCTATTAAATCTCTACAGCTCCTCTTTCAGAAGTTTGTTCCTTTGTCTGAGTGAAAGTAATTTTCTTAGTAACTTAGTTTAATTTGAAAAATTATTTTAGAAAGTAATTTCAATGACCCTAAAATTCTAATAGCAGCGTTTTTGATACTTAAAATACCCTAGGAAACTTGAAAGTTGCCATAATTACAATTGCTTTTAATAACATACCCATGATCTGCTTTGGTAGTAATAATTCTATTATATTTGGTTTCTAGTTGGCTGTTAACTAAAAATGTGAGTTCACCAATTTTTTTTCTATTTTTTTGGCTTTGTCATGTTCATTTTTTGTTTTTTAAAAAATGCTGTAACAAGAGTTTAAACAAAGCTGCAAATCAAATGCAGTTTAAACTTTGACTTGAATTACCATGGTTTGTGGAAATAGCCTTCAATCAGGAATCTGCTTGGTTATAGTCCCCACTCTGCCATGAACTTATAAGATCTTGGGAAAGCCCCTTTACCTCATCTTTATTTTCCACACCTGTAAAATGACTGAGGAAAACTATGCAACTTCTAGTTTCTTACCATTCTAGAAAACCAATATTTATTCAAATACAAGTTCCTGCCAACTTAGCATATGGGGATTTAAGTTATTTGTAATGTTTATTAATTCATAATGATGTCCTTGTTCTTTGGACCAAACTTTGATGGTGTCCACAATACTCAAGTCTCAGAAGTGAAGATAGAATGAGGATATGAGAAGGGTTCTTTTAAGGCATTTAGAAAATTTATTGAATTCTCCTATTCACGTTTAGACTGTTTTTGTAACCCTCACATAGGTATGCAACATACATATGATTTATTTACCCAATTTAATTAGTGGAATTATTGGACTTTAAATTCCAGAAATTACCCAATGGTAAGTATAGATTCTAGCTAATAGTGTTCTCACCTTATATCTGGCACTAAAACCTAAATTTGATTCAGTATCACCAGTAATGAATACTAAATGCATTTTTATAACTATCTCTATAAACAATTACTTTCTCTCTTGAAGGAAGAATGCATAACTTTCATATAAATAATTATTTTATACGACTTTAAAATGTAATGCAGTGAAATATAACTTCTTATAAATTACCCTACATTTGGAGCTATTTGGAAATATTTTCCCCTGTTCTTAATCAAGCTAACTACAGATATCAGATACCACGACCCATATTATTAAATAATAGATTTTTATGTTTTATAGCATCTTAGCATTAGCAGAAAACTGATAATTTCAATATTAATAATAAGTATAATTATCACAGATCATCACTGAACAATAAACAAGTTTGTTCCTATCACAAAGGTAAGCCATTGTAGGGATTGGAGTTGGTAACATTTAAAATTATTGCAATCATTGTGATGCTATATTAGTTGGACATCTTATCATGGAAACTATCACGTTTAAATGTTAGTTCTATAGCAGCTACTTTTAAATACTTTCCAGATGTTAGAAAATGTCTTAGAGTGATATAATGTTGGTGGAGTAGTATAAAGAATTGAAAGGGAAGCGTTGTCATCATTTATAGAGTTGGATATATTTGCCCTAACTATTGCCTTGAGATTGCTGTGCAGATCGAGGATATGTACTAAATATACATACATATATGTCTG
>NW_011889347.1:741185-814141 GCF_000151845.1 Pteropus vampyrus
TTATTTCCCTCCAAAAAGGATGTGAATTCACTTTTACTAAATTTAGAGGTACAAAAACAACACCTACAAGATAAAATATAAAAATAACAGTTAAACAGTTCTGAAAGAATTTGTGACTAAGAAAAACACTAACTTTAAGCTTTCTAGCAGCCAGTACAAAGAAGGAATGAGTTCTACAGCTCTCACATTTTTGTAGAAAGAATGTAAAATTAGAGAAAAGTTTTACCTAGTTCTAAGCTCTGAAGATAATTTGTCGTGTGAGGTTTTATAAGCAAATGAAATTATTATTGAAATTATCAGAGCTAAAATGATAGTTTGGGATCTTTTTTGTTTAACACTGAAATATTTATTAATATTGGTATTTTTTAAGTTCAGAATTCATAAAGCAAAAAATCAGTAAAAACAACATTTAATATATTTCAAATTGTAAAATGTCTAAATATATTACAAAATATCAAGAAATATCATTTGTAAAAATGAATGTTGCTATAATCCAAAAGAGAGATAATGAGTGTTGGCAAGGATATGGAGAAATTGAAACCCTCATACATTGCTGGCAGGGATATAAAATGGGGCAGCCACTTTAGAAAAATGTCAGTTCCTCAAAAGGCTAAATATAGTTACCATATGACCCAGCAATTCCACTCCTACATGTATAGCCAAGAGGAATGAAAATCTAAGTCCACATAAAAACTTGTACATGAATGTTTATAGCACCATTATTCGTAATAGCCAAAAAGTGGAAACAACCTAAATGTCCATCAACTGATGAATGAATAAATAGAATATAGTATATCTAAACAATGGAATATTATTCAGCAACAGAAATAAATGACATACTGATATATCCTATGACATAGATGACCCTTGAAAATAATGTCCTAAGCAAAAGAAGTCAGTCACAAAATACCACATATTGCATAATTCCATTTATATAAAATGTCCAGAACAGGCAAATGTATAGTTGCTTGTAGCTGACAGGGCCAGGGGTAGGGGGGTGGGTGATGGGGAGTAACTGCAAAGGGTACAGGGTTTCCTTTTGGGATAATGAAAATGTTCTAAAATTGATTGCAGTGATGGTTGCACAACTCTATGAATATATTAAAAATCATCAAATTGTACACTTTAAATGGGTTAATCATATGTTATATGATTCATACCTTAATAATGTTGTTATTTAAAAATAATTCTATGCCTAGCAAAATAACGCTTAAGAAATGAAGGCTCTACAAAAAAAAAAAAAAAAAAAAAAGACATGTCCACAGTAGGAAAAAGCCTTAGATAAATAATCGCTATCAGACTTGCCTTATAAGAAATAAAAGGAAGTTTGTCAGGTTGAAGAGAAATTGTAATTAAAACATGAGTAAAAGTAATTACATAGGAAAACATAAAATACAATATAAATATATTTTTCTTTCCTTATCACAACTGATTTAAAAGATATCTGCATAAAACAATAATTATTAGAACATTGTTAAGTTTAGAATACATAAAGAGATACTGTCTATGATAATAATAGCACAAAGGAGGAGAGAGCAAGCAAAGCTATGTTGGAACAATTTCTGTATACTACTGGAAATGTTAGCATTAATGTGAAATATATTGTTTAAAGATGTAGATCGTAATCCCCAGAGCAACCACTAAGAAAATAATTCAACGAATAGAGTAAAAAAGGGAATTAAAATGGTACACTAAAAAATATCTATTTAATGCAAAAGTAGGCAGTAAAGAAGAAATAGAGAAGAAAAAGTACGTGAGACATACATATAGAAAATAGCAAAGTAGTGGTTATAAGTAATTATATTATAATCAATAATTATATTAGATGTAAATGAAACAAGCACTACAATTAAAAAAGAGATTATCACACTACATTAAAAAACTGGCTCTAACTGTAGGCTGTCTAGGACATATACACTTAGATTCAAGACACCAAAAGTTTGAAAGGATGGAAATGATATACTATGCACACATTAACCACAAGAGCTGGAGTGGCTCTCCCAATGCATTACTTTTCTATTGTTGTGCAACAAATTGCCACAAATTTAATAGCTTAAAACAATACCCATTTACTAGCTCACGGTTCTATAGGTCACAAGAACAGGCAGGTTCTCTCTTAAGGTCTTGGAAAGCCAAAATCAAGGTGTTAGCCAAGCTGGCTTCTAATCCAAAAGCTCTAGGGAAGATCAGCTTCCAGAATAATAATAATCTGCTTCGAAGTTCAAAGAATCTGCTTCCGAGTTCAGGTTGTTATAAAGTGTGTTAGAAATATTCTCACGTAGTGACATCAGAACCTTGGGGGAGTGAGAGACATCCCCAGATCTCTCCCCTTGAAACAACAATAAGCTGAACATCTAAAACTCAACATAAAACACCCAAACTGACACCAGCAGGTCTGAGCATGAGATCTGCGCATAAGGGTTACCACAGGTCAGAATCCCCAGTGTTGGGCAGTGGACTGGGAAAGATAAAGAAGCTGCCTCTTGCAGCCGCAGGAGCTCCTTGTAGGAGGAGGGGAAGGGAAGAAGATGCAGTGAATTCACGGAACAGCCCTCCCTGAGAGTGCTGTGAGCTCCATGTGGCTGGCGGCAGTGCCCAGTCATCAGGACAGAAGGCAGACAAATGGGGACGCCAGAAAAGTGGGGATGGCAGATAAGCAACAGTTGATTTTTGCCAGCCACAGTTGCAAAACAGAGGCTGAACTGTAGCCCACAACCCACAACCCAGAGGGACCCCAATACCCTCCAAGACAGAATGCCCCGGAACCCCAGGAGAATCTGAGCAAACGCTACCGAAACTGTTGCTAACATTGACAGGAACTGAGACTGAGGGTAGCCAGCATGACTAAACATCTATAAGGGAAAAAAAAGACGTTATTAAGACTTTATATAAAGCAGATATCCAAAAGGCTTAGATGCCACCTACTGGAAACCAAAAGAAAAGCACCTTCTTAGCAACAGGCTAGGGACCAATATATAATAAATCTTCTTACTGGGGGGAAAAAAAAAAAAGCAAAGCACACTTCCATTAATGCCCAGGAAGAGAAATAGTCTATTAAACACTGTGAACAACCAAGGTGACAAGACATCTCTGGAAGAAAGAGAAAAATCTCCAGAAAATAAGCTTACAGACATAGAAATATGCGACATAAATGACAGAGAATTCAGGATGGTAATTCTGAAAAAATTCAATGAGATCCGAAACGAGTCATATCAACAATTTCAGGAATTGAAAAAACAACTAGATGAGCAGAATGTGTTCTTTAGCAAGGAGACTGAAACCCTCGAAAAGAACCGAATAGAACTTCTGGAGATAAAGAACACACTGCAAGAGTTGAAAAATGAAATAACAAGCTTGAGAAATAGAGTCGACCAAATGGAGGAAAGGATCAGTGATATCAATGACAGAAACCTAGAAATAAATCAGAAGGAAGAAAAGAGAAACTGAAGAATGAAAAGTAATGAAGGAGAAACACAAGAACTAGCTGATACAATAAAGAAACAAGAATAATGGGCATTCTCAAAGGGGAGGAAAAGGAGCAGGGATTAGAAAGCATTTTCAGACAAATAGTCGATGAGAATTTCCAAAATCTAAGGAATGAACTGGAGCTTGAAATTCAAGAAGTCAACAGACCACCCAGTTATCTCAACCCAAAAAGGCCTTCTCCAAGACACATAGCATTAAAATGATCAAAAATCAATGACAAAGACAGAATTCTCAGGGCAGTCAGGGAAAAAGAAGATGGTAACCTATAAATGAAAACCCATTAGATTATCGTCAGACTTTTTAGCACAAACCTTACAAGCAAGAAAGAAGTGGAATCAAATATTCAAACTATTAAATGAAAGGACTACCAGCCAAGACTAATGTATCCAGCAAAGTTCTCATTTAGATATGAAGGAGAAATAAAGACCTTTCCAGACATACAAAAATTGAGAGAATTCTCCACTATGAGGACTGCACTACAGGAAATACTAGAAGTAATCAGCTCACCTAAAATAAAATGACAAAAAAAAATACATAATTAGGAGCAAGGAAGGCAGCAAGCAGATAGAAGCAGAGGAGTGCAACCCTTATTAAGAACAGGGCATTATAAGCTTAAACAATAAGAAGAGATTTGCTATTGCAAGAGAGTAATGAATGTTCAGAATACCTAGAGACAAAATAAGATGACAATAACAGAAAAGGGAAGGACTCAAAGATCCAAATTCACAAAGGGAAATGGAGATAAGGCACAAGCAGAAAAAAATGAACTACTATATATATATAACTATCATCTACATATTCTTAATGGTAACCACACACTAAAGATTCAGAACTGAAGTATACAAGATAAAACAAGAAGGATCAGAAGGAAAACCCACAAAAGCCAACTCAAATAAAGAAAACAAAAACACAAGGACAAGGAAGCAATGGAAACACCGAGCTACCAGAAAGCAAAAGATAAAATGGCTATAAGAAGACCTCGTATTTCAATAATCACCCTAAATGTAAATGGACTGAACTCACCAATAAAAAGGTACAAAGTTGCAGTTTGGATATAAAAACAAAACTCAAACATATGCTGCCTCCAGGAGACACATCTCAGCTCCAAAGACAAATATAGACTCCAAGTGAGAGGGTGCAAAGTGATATTTCAAGCAAATGGCATTCTGAGAAAAGCGGGAGTAGCAATACTAATATCAGACAAAATAGACTTCAAAAATAAAAAAAAATGTAAAGAAAGATACTGAGGGACACTTCATAATGATAAAGGGAATCATGCATCAAAAAGACATAACACTTATTAATATCGATGCTCCCAATCAGGGAGCCCTGAAATATGTAAAGCAATTACTAAAGGAACTAAAGGGAGAAACAGACCAAAACACCATCATAGTAAGGGACCTAAATACCTCACTGTCAAATATGGACAGATCATCCAAACAGAAAAACAATAAGAAAATCACATCTTTAAAAAACACATTAGACCAACTGGACATAATTGACATTTACAGAGCCTTTCATCCCAAAACAGCTGCTTATACATTCTTCTCTAGTGCACATGGAACATTCTCAAGAATCGACCACATACTGGGACACAGAGATAGCCTCAACAAATATAAGAGGGTTGAAATCATACCAACTATATTCTCTGATCATAATGCTTTGAAACTAGAGATCAGTTGTAAAAAGAAATCAGGAAGAACCACAAATAAATGGAGATAAAAAAATACTACTGAAGAATAACTGGGTCAGAGAAGAAATAAAAAGGAAGATCAAGAGGTACATAGAAACAAATGAGAATGACAGTACAACATATCAACACTTTTGGGACATGGCAAAAGCAATCATAAAAGGAAAGTTCATATTATAGATCTATCTGCAAAAACAAAAATGAGCCCAAATAAATGACCTAACATTTCATCTTAAAAAATAAATTGGAAAAGGAAGAACAAATAAAGTCTAAAGTCAGCAGACGGAAAGAAATAATCAAAATTAGAGCAGAAATAAATGAAATTGAAAACAAGAAAATATAAAAAAATAAATGGAACAAAGAGTTGTTTCTTTGAAAAGGTTAATAAAATTGACAAACCTCTGGTTAGATCCACTAAAAAAAAAAGAGAAAGGATACAAATAAACAAAATCAGGGATGAAAAGGTGGAAATGATGACAGACACTGCAGAAATACAAAGGATCACACAAGAATACTATGAAAAGTCTATAACACCAAATTTAATAACCTAGAAGAAATGGACCAGTACTTAGAAAAATACAACCTTACTAGACTGAATCAAGAAGAACTGGAAAATCTAAATAGAATGATCAGCAATATGGAAATTGAAACAATCATCAAAAATCTACCAAAAAGTAACAGTCCAGGACCAGATGGCTTCACCAGTGAATTCTATCAAACATTCAGAGAAGATTTAAAACCTATTTTCCTCAAACTCTTCCAAAAAAATCGAAGAGGAGGCAACATTTCCTAACTCATTTTATGAGGCCAATATTATCTTGGTACCAAAACCCAGTAAAGAGAACACAAAAAAGGAAAACTACAGACCAATTTCTCTTATGAACACTGATGCAAAAATCCTAAATAAGATACTAGTGAACCAAATACAGCAACATATTTAAAAAATGATACACCACGATCAAATGGGCTTCATTTCAGAGGCATAGGGATGATTCGACATACACAAATCGATTAATGTGATACACCACATAAACAAATTAAAAAATAAGAATCATATGACCACATCAATAAATGCAGAAAAAGCCTTCGACAAGATACAGCATTCATTTATGATCAAAACACTTAACAAAATCAGTATAGAAGGAAAGTATCTTAACATAATATAGGCTATATATGAAAACCCCTCGGCTGACATTATACTTAATGGTGAAAAACTAAAAACCTTCTCTCTAAGATCAGGAACAAGACAAGGCTGTCCACTATCGCCACTGTTATTCAATATAACATTGGAGGTCCTATGTGAGTGCAATCAGGCAACAGAAAGATATGAAAGGCATCCAAATAGCAAACGAAGAAGTCAAACTGTCATTATTTGCGGATAACATGATTCTCTACATAGAAAACCCTAAAGACTCCACAAGAACACTACTAGAAACAACAAGCAAAAACAGTAAAGTTTCTGGATACAAAATCAATGTTCAAAAATCCATAGCATTCCTATACTCTAATAACGAAGTGTCAGAAAAAGAAGTGGAAAAAAATGGTTCCTTTCGCAATTGCAAGAAAAAGAATAAAACACCTAGGAATAAATCTAACGAAACATGTGAAAGACCTATATAATGAAAACTATAAGACCATATTAAAAGAAATTGAAGAAGATACAAAGAAATGGAAAGATATTCCGTGTTCTTGGATTGCCAGAATTAACATAGTTTAAATGACTTTATTACCTAAAGCATTATACAGATTTAATGCAATCTCCATCCAAATCCCATCGGCTTTTTTTAAAGAAATAGAACAAAAAAAAATCATTAGATTCGTATGGAATCACAAAAGACCCCAAATCGCCAAAGCCATCCTGAGAAAAAAGAATGAGGCTGGAGGAGAGAGAAAAAATGGCATAGATTATAGAGGCTCTCGTCATCCCTCTTGCAACTAAATCATAATCATGACAGAAAGAAGGAGCAAACAGCAAGGAAAATCACCTGGATCTAGATGAACAAGCCCTACAACTAAAGAGAGAAATAAGAAATTGCCCTGCAACAGGAGGAGGCAGGACAGGGCAAGGACGCAAGGCTGCCCAGTCCCGAGTGGCTGAGTGGGACAGAGGCCATATCAGCAGCAGCAGCTGGAAGCTGCAAACACCTCTTAAAGGGACTGTGTCCACAAGAGGATCTGTACAGTGACGGACCTGCTCGCTCTGAGCACCAGCGTCTGGTTGGCTGCGCAGGGGGCACCAGGGACTTACAGGGGGACACTGAGGTGTAGGAGTGAGGGCCAGAGGCGAGATTCACTTTGTACAGAAGCGCTGGCAGTATCCATTGTTCCTCCCCCTCCAGGTGCTCGTACTCAGCGCTGCCATAGCTGAGATGTCATCAAACTGGATAACAGAGGTCACTCCGCACAGAGGATTCCCTGAAACTCCAACTCCCCCAACTCACGGTCACACCCAAGCCACATCAAAACGTGTCCTTGCTTCATCGGGTTCCTCTTGCTAAGTAGTGCCTAGACTCACACTGTTGTCAGCTGACTGTGGTTTCCAGTGTGCTCTTTTGAGGCAACTATAAGCACAGCATCTGTGGATTGCTTGCTGAATCTTAACAGGTGGCTCCGGAGGGGTAGAGGCTTGGGCTAAGTTTGGCCTACAGCTGAATCCCTCTCAGGACTGTGCCACTGGACACCTAATTCATAAAGCCTCATTAATAAGACCGGAAGACTTAAGAGCTTTGCTTAGTACATAGAAACAGACATGGAAATGTAGCCAAAATGGGAAGACAAAAAAGCAGAAACCATATGAGAGAACAGAACAGAGATCCAGGAATAATTGAGTCAAACAATCTAACAGATGCAGAGTTCAAAGCACTGGTTATAAAGATGCTCAATGAACTTAGGAGAAGTGTAGATAAATTCAGTGAGAATTTTAACAAAGAAATTTTTTTAAAAAACATACAAGTGAAAATGGAAATTATAAAAGGGAACCAAAAAAAACATAAAAATGAAAATGGAAATTATAAAAGGGAACCAGTCGGAAATGAAGAACACATTATCTGAAATGAGAAGTATATTAAATGGAATAAACAGAGTGAATAAAGAGGATCGAATAACCTATACAGAGGATGGGGAAGCCAAGGACACGCAATCAGAATGGCAAGAAAAAAAAGAAGCCAAAACTATAATAATAACTTAAGGAGCCTATGAGACACTATTAAATGTAAAAATATCTGTGTCATATGGATACCAGAAGGCAAACAAGACATTGAAGAGCTATTTGAAGAAATAATGATGGAAAACTTCCCTAACCTGGTGAAGGAAATAGACATAAAACCAGGAAGCTCAGAGAGTCCCCAAAAAGATGAACCCAAAGAGGCCCACACCAAGACACATCATAATTAAAATGCCAAGCTAAATACAAAGAGAGACTCTTAAAAGCAGCAAGAGAAAGCAGTTAGTTACCTACAAGGGAGCACCCATAAGACTGGCAACTGCTTTCTCAAAAGAAACCACACAGAACAGAAGGGCCTGGCATAAAATATCTGACGTGATGAAAACCCAGGATCTACAACCAAGAACACTTTATCCAGCAAAGCTATTATTTAGAATCGAAGGACAGATAAAGAGCTTCCAAGACAAAAATAATCTAAGGGAATTCATCAACACCAAGCCAGTATTACAGGAAATGTTGGAGGGACTTCTTTAAGAAGAAAAAACATGTATCTAAAACAGGGATAAAGAATGGTAATAACTACATTCTTATCAACAAGTACCTCAAATGGAAAAGAATTAAATGCTCTAATCAAAAGATAGAGTGGCTAAAAAAGAATAGATAAGAAAACAAGAACCCTACATATGCTGCCTATAAGAGACCCACTTCAGATTAAAAGACACACAGAGACTAAAAGGAAGGGGATGGAAAAAGATATTGCCTTGATGGGCCTAGAGGGTATTGTGCTGAATGAAATGGGTTGGATAGAGAAAGATAAATATCTCATGATTTCACGTACATCTGGAATCTAAAGAACAAAATCATCAACAACAACAAGAAAAGCAGAAATAAACTCATAGATACAGAGAATATTTTGAGGGCTACTAGATGGGAGTGGGGTTGGAGGTATGGCAAAAAAAAAAGGCAAAGGGATTAAGAGAAACAAAGGGATAGTTGCAGAATAGACATAGAGATATAGAGTATAGCATGGGGAAGATGGTTAATAATGTAATAAATATGTAAGGGGGAAGGGGGCACTAGGTTTAGTGGGGTGATCACCTTGTGAGTTATGTGGATCTCTGATCACTGTGGTATACAACTGAAACTGTTATATTATTGTATGCTAACCATATTTGAAAAAACTCATTGAATTGTACAATGTAAATACAAGCAACTAATTGTCTATTATATTTCAATAAAGTCGGGAGGGAGGGGAAAGTACGAGGCTGGAGGCATCATTCTGCCCAACTTCAAACAATACTACAAAGCGACAATAATTAAAACAGCATGGTATTGACAGAAAAACAGACACACAGAGCAGTGGAACAGAATTGAGTCCAGGAGTAAACTCATATGTATATGGGCAAATAATTTTCAACAAAAGAGCCAAAAACACACGGTGGTGAAAGGAAAGCCTCTTCTATAAATGGTGCTGGGAAAACTGGAAAGCCACCTACAAAAGAATGAAATTAGACTGTTGTCTATCACCACACACCAAAATAAACTCAAAATGGATTAAGGACCTGAATATAAGACCTGAAACAATAAATTGCATAGAAGAAAACATAGAAACTAAACTCATAGACCTTGGTCTTAAAGAGGATATTATGAATTTGACCTCAAAGGCAAGAAAGTAAAAGCAAAAATAAATGAATAGGACTACATCAAACTAAAAAGCTTCTGCACAGCAAAAGAAACCATCAACAAGGTAAAGAGACAACCATCCAAAAGGGAGAAGATATTTGCAAGCAATGCCTCCAACAAAGGCCTAATATCCAAAATATACGAAGAACTCACACAACTTAATAACAACAACAACAACAAACAATCCTTTTAAAAATGGGCAGAGGACCTGAAAAGACACTTCTCCCAAGAAGACATACAAATGGCCAACAAACATACGAAAAGATCCTCACCATTGCTAACTATTAGGGAAATGCAAATTGAAACCACAATGAGACACCATCTCACACCTCTTAGAATAGCTGTTATGAACAGGACAAGTAACAACAAGTGTTGGAGAGGATGTGGAGAAAAAGGAACCCCCATGCACTGCTGGTGGGACTGCAAATTGGTACAGCCACTATGGAAAACAGTATGGAGGTTCCTCAGAAAAACTAAGAATTGATCTACCATGTGATCCAGCAATCCTTCTACTGAGTATTTACCACAAAGGCTTGAAAACCCATATCCAAAAAGATATTTGCACACGGATGTTCATAGCAGCATTATTCACAGTGGCCAGGACATGGAGGCAACTGAAGTGTCCTACAATAGATGATTGGATAAAGAAGCTGTGGTACATATATGCAATGGAATGTTACCCAGCCATAAGAAGAGATGAAATACTGCCATCTGCAACAAGTGGGTAGACCTTGAGATAATCGTGCTAAGTGAAATAAGCCTGACAGAAAAAGTTGAAAACCAAATGATATCACTTATATATGGGATATAAACCTAAACGTAACAAATGAACAGGACAAACAGAGACTCATGGACATGGACAATAGACTAGTGGTTACCAGAGCATAGCGGGGGAGTGGGGAGCAGGAAGTCGATAAGGTAAAGGGGGGTCAAATATGTGGTGACAGAAAGAAATCTAACTATGGGTGGTGAACACAGAATGCAATATTTATTTATATATATAAATAAATATGTATTGATATATATACATATATGTATATATACATGTGTATATATAAATATATATATGCCTTAGTGTTAAATTATATACCTGAAACTTACTGGATTTCATTAATCAAGTCACCATAATAAACAAACAAACAAACAAACAAATAAATAAATATTTTTTTAGTATTTAAAAAAAGGAATGAAGTTCGGATACATGCTATAACATGAATGAACCTTGAAAAATTATACTAAGTTAAAGAAGCCAATCACAAAATACCACATACTGTATAATTCCATTCCTGTGAAATGTCCAGAATAAACAAATCTATAGAGACAGAAAGTAATTAGTGGTTGTCTATAGCTGGGAAGGATTGGGAGGGTCCAGTGTGTGTGTTTTTTCTTTAACACATCAAACAATTCCCCAAGTCTCAGCAGACACTGATCAGGTGGCCTACAAATTTAACTCAATTGTGACTACCTGGAGATAGTGTCAGATCTTGCAGGTTAAGGGCTCAGTCCTCCAAGACTGCCTTCACTTAAGATGCCAATAGCAAGTCCAGGTTGTCACTTGTGCTTCTGACTGACTGGCTATAAATCAGAGGTTCCCACAAACCCCTTCTTGGGTTCAATTAATTTATTAGGGTGGCTCACCAAATTCAGGAAACCAGTTTATATATTAGATTACCTGTTTATTAGAAAAGGATGTAACGGAAATAGCCAGATGGAAGAGATATATAAGGCAAGGTATAGGTTTTTATGGAGGCTTCATTACATAATCATGATTGATTAAATTATTGGCTATTGGTGATTTAACTCAATTTCCAGCCCCTCTCCCCTCCCAGAGGTGGGGGGGGCTGAAAGTTCCAACCCATTAATCATGGTTATTTCCCTGGAAACCAGCCCCCACCCTTAGGTTATGTAGAGGCTTTCAAAAAGTCATCTCATTGACATAAACTCAGGTGTGGTTGAAAGGGGCTTGTTATAAATGATAAAAGTTAGTCCTATCAGTCAGAAAATTCCAAGGATGTTGGGAGCTTTGTGCCAAGACTCCAGGACAAAGATCAATATATATTCTATTATACCACAGGGGGTGATGGCTAAAAGGGTTTAAGGTTTGTTTGGGGGGTAATGAAACTGTTCTAAAATTTATTGTGGTGATGGTTGCACAACTGTGTAAATATACTAAAAACCATTGAATTATACACTTAAAAAAACAACAACAAAAGGACGGAACTGGTTCACTATACACAATAATGAATGAATCTCCAGTGAAAAAATCCAATTCCAAGAGGTTGCATCCTGTATGATTCTGTATGACAAAACTATAGAAACAGAGAACAGATTAGTGGTTGCCAGGAGTTAAGGAGGCAGGGGTGGGAGGGAAGTGGGTGTTCTACGAAAGGGCTGCATGACTGATCCTTGTGGTGATGGGAATTTTCTGCACCTTGACTGTATCAATATCAATATCCTGATTGTAATTTTAGAGTTTTGCAAGATGTTACCATTAGGGCAAACTGGGTAAAGGATACACAGTATCTCTCTGTATTACTTTTTATGATTTGTATGTGAATCTACAATTACCTCAAACTACAAAGTTTAATTTAGAAAAGAATAAAATGGCATAATCAATGTAAAAGCCCTGTCTTAGTCCATTGAGAATGCTATAACAAAATACCAAAACTAGGTGGCACATAAACAATGGAAACTTATTTCTCACAGTTCTAGAGGCTGGTAGTCCAAGATCAAGGTTCAAGCATAGTTTGGTGAGAGCTCTCTTCCTGATCCATAGCCAATGCCTTCTTGCTGTGTCCATACATTGCAGAAGGGGTAAAGAGAGCTCTCTGGGGTTCCTTGTACAGAGTACTAATCTCACTCATGAGGGTTCCACCCTCATGACCTAAGGCCCCACCTTCCAAAGGCCCCACCTTCTAGTACTATCACCTTGGAAATTAGAATTTCAACATGTGAATTTGAGATCCAGAACATCAACATTCAGACCATAGCAAACATATCATAAATTCTAAAATTAAGTGCAAATAATTATTATTATGCATCTTTTATGAGAATGAATAGCATGGAACTATTGTGACTTTATTCACTCATTAATTCGAAAAACACTTAGCAAGCCCTTACTATGTCGAAGCACTAGGTTATATGCTGCATAGCATACAACTTCATGAATTTATGGTAAAATCGCAGTTTTTTCCATGTTGCAAGTTTTGTCTGAGCCTGGGTCCTTTTTGTGAAATGCAAGTCAGTTGAAATATAAACATACTTTGGAGGAAAAACAATTTTTATTTACTGATAATCACTAATAGTTTTAATCAAAATCAAAAGTTCTTAATTATCTTTCATAACTCTTATACCCAACTATAAACTTAACATCCCCACCTAGGTATCTTGTTCTCAAGCCCCAAAAGTACTAAACTGAACTTTTGATCTCACTCTCCAAATCTGTTCCCTCCATCACTCATCTTCTGCAACTTATTAGTCTATTGCACTTGTTGAAGCCAGTAACATAGGCATAATCTCTCTCTTTCCCTTACTTCCCACAGTCCTCTGGTGGACCCATCAGTGACTATATCTCCACAGCTACCACCCTATTCCGAACTATACCATCTTTTGCTGTTACTAAACAATAGCTTCCACTCCTAAACCCTCCAATCCAGTCCCCACACAACAGTGAAAGTGATTTTTATTAAAATTTAGGTTATGTCACTCTCCTATATAACCCCGTTATCTGTGGCCATTTAATGTTAAGTATAATCCAAAATCTACTATGGCCTACAAAACCCCAAAAGACCCAAACCCTGCCCATCTCTCTGTCCTTCTGTTATACTTACCTTCTCGTTCACCACCATTCATCCACAGTGGCCTTTTAGTTGCTAAAATATAATAAGCTCTTTCCAATCCAGAGGGCCTGTGTATACATTGTTTCCTTTGCCCAGACCCCTTCCCAGTTCTCTGCAATGCTAGCTCCTTCTCCTCCTTTAGGTCTCAGTTGAAACAGTGTATTGACTATTCCATACCTCTACATAACAGGGAAATGGGGCAGCAACCTGATTAGAGCTGGGAAGGGGGACACCTAGGGGACTTGTCCCAAAGCTGCATTTGCATAGCAAACATGCTGTCTTTACTTAGATTAAATATAGATCAATAAAAATGTCAATGTTTTCTTAAAATGTTTTTATTCAAACTTTATGTAAGATATATAGGGATATCATCTGTCCATAAAAATACAATTTGAAGTGCCTTGGGGGAAGTGGTAAGAAATTCCAAAGAGCCTAGAGAAGTAGACAAGGACTAAAGAGGGTTTTTTAAATTTTTACCTTAAAAGCGATGTGAGACTATTTGCATCATTTCAGTAGGGGCACAACATGATCAGACTTACATGATTGGATAAAGAGAGACCAAAGACTGAAAAGCCTGTCAAAATAATTATTATACCTAACATTTATTGAGCATTTAATTGTGAAGGTATTATTCTAAGTGTTTTCCCTTTATTCTAATGCTTTAGGTATATTAATTCATTTAGTCCCCACAACTACCCAATGTATTATCACATGCATTGTAGAGATGAGGGGAAAAGGCACAGAGTAGTTAAGTGACTTACTCAAGAATTACAAAGCTAGTAAGCGGCAGAGATAATATTCAAACCCAGAGTCCAGTTCAAAACTCATGCTCTTTGTCAATATGTTTAATGCTTCCCATTTTCTCTAATAGATTAGGGCAATAACACAGACTTGAAATTGCAAGGGTCTGATACATGGTAAAAATGATGGAAAGCTGGAGAGATATGTGAGAGAGATTTGGGAAATAAAATTGAGAATGTGAGGGAACAACTGTGAAGCATAAGGGACAGAGGAATATAAAAAGACTCTCAAATTTTAATTTCACTAACTAGGTTGTTGATGGTGCCAGTAACAGAGATCTAAAAATACAGAACTCTGGTGGACAAGATAGAAATTATTGGACACTTCATGTTTGAGAAAAAGGTTGCCAGGAAGCAATCAGAGATACTAGTCTGGAGCTCGAAGAAGAGATCTGGGCTAGAGATGAAGATTTAGAGTTCTCATACAAATGTTAAAGGCTTAGGAAGAGCATGTAAAATAAACAAACAGGATTGAAAACAGAATCTGGGGGCATCATCATTTAGGAAGTATAGAAAAAGCAGCCAGCAGAGAAGACTCAGGAAGATGGTCATAAAGCTAAGATACCAGAAGAGAGTGGTGTCATGGAAGCCCAGGGTGGAGTTTCAACAAAGACAAAATTATCTTTAGTCCCATTAGAAAGTAGATTATGAAACCATGGAACATGTCTGTTTTGTTCACCAATGTATCTCCAGTGCTTAGAGGCCTGGCACATAGTTAATGGTCAAAAACTTTTCCTTAATATGAATAAGAAAGCAAACCAACAATATCAAATACCAGACAAAGTTCTGAGAAGAAAGACTGAGAAGGGTCCATTTTATTTAGCAACCCTGGGTGTCACCAATGATCTTGTCCACAGCAGTTTTAAGTGTTATGGTGGGGCAAAAGTAAAATGGAAGAGGCTTAAAAGAATGTTTTTGTCCATTACTCTTTTACTTTTTTAATTTAAAAAAGGTTCTTAAAAGTTAATGGGAGTTGAGGAAGCTGCAGCCACTAACACAGCCCATTCTTGGATGAAACTGTTACATAGGTTAGGAGGAACCTAGAGCTGCAAGGATAAGGGGCAACAAGATGAAAGGGGATTTTTCCTTAAGAAGGAAACTTGCTTTGTTCACTGTTGAATCGCCGGGGCCTAGTGCAATGCTGGCTGGCCACTTCATGGGCCTTCATGAAGCCTCGAGTAGGCCGGTGGCGGGCTCGCAGGACGCTGTCCAACACTGGCGGGCTCTGGAGCCTTTCCTTTTGGATCAGGCAAAGATCACGCAGCACCCTCGCCCTAAGCTCACCCACCTTGGGCTGCTTTGATATGAAGGCCCCAGAGGACAGTCCGGCTCACCACATAGTAGGGGTGGGTGGGGCAGGCAAAGCTCCGCCCGCTGACAGGCTTTAAACTCCAGGCTCCCCGGTTCCTGCAGGCCCCTCCCGAAGTGTCTCCGGTTCCTCACATGATTGGGGCGAGCCGGAAGTGACGCGGCTTGTCGCGCGTGATTGGCGGAAGCACAAATTGCTTTGCGGCCTGCACGGAAATTGCCCTCTTTTCGGCTTCCGCTCCTGGTCCATGTGAGAGACAGGCTGCTGAGATGAGCATGATGTGGGCAGCGGAGAGGTGAGGGGTAAAGATGGGTGGAGTGGTCTGGGTCTCGTTGGGGGCTGGGTTCCCTGGATTTTGAGACGTGGAAGCCGCTTTTTAACAGATGACACTTGTTCCCTTCCAAAGACCTCGCCATTCGTTACAGTTTCCGCGATCTATCTTTTAAAATCCTTTTAATTTAATTCGCCCCCTTGGCTCTCCAGCTCTGTAGACTCATCCTTGTGGTCCTGATGTGGCTTCTTCCTCTGCAGCTAAGTTAATATGTTGCACTGCTCTCGTCACGTGACTCCTTTTTCTGCCGCTGCTGCGGCGCATTTCAGCGCTCCGCTCAGGCAGTGCCTGCGCTGTAAACTCCCTTGTCTTGGAAACCTTTGGAGTCATCCACGTTTTCTCCTCTGATGTTTCATTACCCCCACCCCTGCCCAGGGAATTAAATATAATCCGTTTAGAACTGTTTGCTTGCAAAGACTGCTATATACTGTTAGATAATAGACTCCATAATTTGTTTCAGAGTACCAATACTCCTTAGTTAAGCACCTACTTTACACAGGTAAAATGGTTTACTCAGCTGCTTTTGTCCAATTTCGTTTCCTCATTCCCGGGAACAAATGATCAAGATGTCACTTTGAGTAAGCTGCACCTATAAAGGTGTCTTTCGTGTGGAGGATTCTTAGAAATGTTAATGGTGAGACTGCCTTGCCTCAAACGACAGCAACAGCGTCTTCTGCCACCGTACCTAGGATCTCCCTACGTAGGGTCTTACATTTTTACAGCCTCCCAGAGGTCAGTGGGCAATGCAGTGCCAGTCACTGAAGAGTTAAATCTTTCATGCAGTTCTGTGTGTTCTGTATGAGTATCACCAACCACTGTTCACCTATTGGAGGTGATGTCTGACAGGCAGTCTAAATTTAATGTCTTGACAAATTTCCAAAGATGTCCACACTGCTTCGTTTGTAGCTCCAGGGGCTATTCTTTGCTGAGAAATGAAGTTATGTTTTAGTTTGTTTAGTTATTTCAAGTGATAATATTTCTCATATCTCTTTTTTCCCCCCTCTTGAATCCCCCCCTTCCAACCCTGACCTATGGTTGTTGCCATCTCCCCTTAAGAACTGGATCTCTGAAGGTGGGGCGTCTCCCACATGCTCATGGTGTGCACCCCGGGGCCTGGCGCCCCTGGGGTCTGGTACCCGCGGCACTCGGGGGGCCTGGCACACCCAGGGCATGGTCCGTGGCTCCATCTGGGCCGCGAACCCAGGACCTTCTGCGTGTAAAGCAGACGTGCTAACCACTACACTATGGAGCCACCCCTCATATCTCTTTTAACAGCCTTCAAGCTTTAAGCGAACAGAAAGAACTAGAGGATTTACCAAAAGACTACCCCTCAAACACCAGTGAAGATGAGGTGGGTGACAACTGCTAAACTGCCTTCTGCCTTCTCCAGTTTCCTTCTGCCTCAAAATTAGGGTAGCCAGCACATTCCTGGAAAGTGAAGGGGCGGCAACATTGTTTATTGTTTGTTCAGGTCTCGCAAATAAATTACCAAGTTATTTAGTGTTTCACGTATAAGATATTAAGTGCTATGGGAGTTTGAAGACTGTATAAAATACAGTCACTGTCCTCAAGTTGATTAAGTATAATTGAGTATGTGGACCAAAACATATGGTCCTCATTAAACGATTTCCCTATTTCCCAGATTTGGATTTCCGTAGAAAGTTATTTAAGTGTCTGACTAAAATAGACATAATTAAGCTGTGTCTCCAACAGATGCCATAAGAATTCCAACTCTTTATTCTCTTGACAAAACTACTTAGATTTTTTTTTTTAATGTGAGAGTTTCTGTGTCGGATCACACTATATATTCCATACAGAAACATCATTTCCATAGCACTTTTCCCCAAACAAGTTAAGGCAGAGGCATAACATTAGCTCCCAGTTACTAAGGCTCTATAAGGAGGGACTTTGGTTTTTGAAGCACTTCTTTCAGACCCGCACACCAGACCTCATCTGATTCCCCAGTTCTCCATTGACCAAAAGAATAAGAGATTTTACATCTTCAATTTCCACACTGTCTTTTCCCTCCCCTCATTATTCTGATGATTTTTCCTTTTCTGTGTCTAGGGGGAAAGTACTGGAGAGAGAAAACATCAAAAGCTTCTGGAAGCAATCAGTTCCCTTGATGGAAAGAATAGGTAACATTCCCACCAGGTTGGACAGGTCATAACTAGCTGATTCCATGAGATTTATCTGCAGCTAACATTTATCGAGACAATAAACACACAAGTGTCACCATCATTATTAAGAGCATACTTTGGAGACAGACAAATTTTTTATCCCCTCTGTACCTCAGTTTCTTCAGCTAGAAAATAAGATTAATCATAGTACGTACCTCATAGGGTTGTTGCGACATTTAAATGAGGTAATAAATGTAAAGATCTTAAACCAATGCCCAACATATAGTAAATATTATGTAATTGTTAGCTGTTATTGTTAGACCTTTGTGCATTTGAATTCTTACTTAATCCACAGTACAGTATTGAAGCATTGAGTAGACATTACTTATCTCCATTAGAGAAGTTAAATGGCTTGCCCCACACTCACTCTGCTCATAAGTGGAAGATCCAGGACTTAAATCCAGGTACATTAGAATCCAAGTCCAATACCTTTTCTACTATGCCTACCTGGCATTGCCTTGTGTTTTTGAGGGGCTGAGTTTACATTAAGAGATGGTTAGCCTACCAAATCCAGGTTAGAAACAGATTTCCTGGTTGCTTTGTGACAAAACCTGACTCTAGAAGAGAAATACGTGAAACCAAAGCCTTGTCTGAAGAAAGAAGTGTTTGTTTCCTAGCAAAATGTGTCCATTCCTACTATATTCTGTTTTGCCTAAATTTCAGGAAGAAATTGGCTGAGAGATCTGAGGCTAGTCTGAAAGTGTCAGAGTTCACTGTCAGTTCTGAAGGTAAGTTAACAAAGGAAGCTATCTGCATGAAGCTTGTGGCATTCCCAAAATATAATGGTCACTTCACCCTCCTCCCAGTAACTGTTTTATGGATCATGCCATAAATATTCACCTGTAAGTAGATGAAGAATGGTAGTCAGATGCCTTTAAGTTTCTTCCATTTCTAGAAAAAGCCTAGAAGTCCATGGCCAATGTCTCCCACTGAGCTTGATGAGCTACTTCTAGGATAGAGGGACATGAATGAAGACAGCTGCCATTAACTAGTTTAGCCATGTTCGTGATTTCATTTTTATTTCAGTTCTCACAGCACTTTGAGTTCAGACAGGCAGATAGTCCCTCCCACTGGAGCTCAGAGAAGTCCAGTTACTCAAGGATTTTAACCTGATACCAAGTCTAGATTCCAAATCTTTTTCACCATATTCACAACTTTGGTGACTTGAATGAATTGTACTCTTCTAGTAACCACTAACTAATCTCCTAGAACAAGTAACAATATATCCTTCTAAACTTATTAATTTAACTTCTATTATGTATCTACTATGCTTCTACTATGTATCAGTTTCAAGAACAGTTTAGATACTGAGCTATAGGAAAGAATAAGATACTGTGATCTCCTGGGGCTTACATTCTAGTGGGGGGAGACAATGAGAATTAAAACGGTGATGCAGTAAAGTGACCAAGTTGCTGCTTTAGTTTGGCTGGTAATTAAAGGTCTGTAAAGAGGCAAAATTTAAGCTGAGATCTGAATGACAAGAAAAATCAATCATGCAAGATAGAGGAAAGCATTCCAGAGGAGGGGGCAGCTAGTGCAAAGCCTCTAAAGAAGAAACAGGCTCAGCATGTTTGAAGAGTAGGAAAAAGGCCAGTGTGACTGGAGCATAGTGGAGATGGAGGTGCTATGAGGTCGGGGAGACAGACCAAGATCCCATATGGGGACCAGATCCCATAGGGCTATGTCCTTTAAATCGATGTAGTCAGCTTGGTTTTTGCATTTTTGCCTTCAACCAACCATGGATCGAAAATACTCAACAACAACAACTACAAAACGCAGAAAGTTCCAAAAAGCAAAACTTGAATTTTCCACACACTGAGCACTAGGCTGAATCCACGCAAATGAAGTGATGTGTAGGCCTACCCTGCTGTAGCCTATATGCAAATATAGGTTACGTGCAAACACTATACCATCTTACATAAGGAACTTGAACATCCTTGGATTTTGGAATCCACAAGGGGTCTTGGAACCAATCCCCCATGGATACCAAGAGATAACTGTAATTCCAAGTGTAATGGGGAACCACTGGAGGATTTTCAGCAGGATCATGTTATGCTGTAATTTACATTTTCAAAATATCACTTTGGCTGCTATGTGAAGAATGAATTGCAATGGGGCAAGAGTGGAAGAAAGATTGAGAGAAAAGCAAATGACTTTTTTAAATAAATAATTGTCTTCTGTCTTCTGTCCTCCAACAAGTGTGACAATGTAGGAAAGTGATGGTGTCACAATGGCTGGCTATCGAAGTAAGAGAATTAATTCCTGCTTTCCTGCACACTTGCCTGACTGCCAACATTCTCTGCTTAGGCATCTCCCTATGTGATATTGAGATTTTGCCTCACTTGTCATTCTGACAAGAAAGTTTGGCCTTTCTACAGGATCAGGAGAAAAACTAGTCCTTTCAGATCTGCTTGAGCCCGTTAAAACTTCATCCTCATTGGCCATTGTGAAAAAGCAACTGCATAGAGTCAAATCAAAGAAGACTGTGGAGTTACCCCTTAACAAAGAAGAGGTTGAGCGGGTGAGTTATAGAGAAAGTAGTCCATTAAGGGCAAGAAATTGAACTGACAAAGAAACAGGATAAGAAGAGAAGGAGGGGGAAAGCCTGAAAAATGGGAGGAGTAAGTTGTGATTGCCTCACCATGGAAAAGATTAAAACTAATCTTGGGGAAAGTGCAGTCCTGAGAAGTAAGCAAGAGATAATCTTTAGCATTCGGATTCTTTCTTGGGCTAAAAACATTGCTTCCTTATTTCCTGCTAGTCCTTTGAGTTTGATGCCTAATTTCGTGGCTCTTTCCTTTTGTGTACCTTGCCTGTTTAAGATCCACAGAGAAGTGGCGTTCAGTAAAACCTCACAGGCCCTCTCCAAATGGGATCCCATTGTTCTGAAGAACCGGCAAGCAGAGCAGCTGGTTTTTCCCCTGAGGAAGGAGCAGTCAGCCTTTGCTCCCATTGAACATGTGCTCAGCGGCTGGAAGGTAAGTGCACTAGGAGAAAACTGCCCCTTGGAAGGTGAGATTGCACAGTGTGGAGATAGCAGGGTCTGCAGTTGATTTGGTTGGATGCGTTAAACTGAAATAAATTTTAGCTGCAGTCGTTATAATTTATCAGTCAGGGAGAGAAGGAGGGTGGCAAGGTTCATTGTCAGTCATGCAGTAGCCAACCAGGCTCTAGTCATCCTTCATTAGTACATGGTTATTTCTGTGTTTTTGTGTTAAAGCATCTGATTGCCAGTAGATAGGGAACATAATGATGTTTTCTTTTTCACACCCCAGTTTTTTAAAAGCTTTTAAAGCCACATTCTGATCTGGAGAAAATCAGGAACTCGGCAACATTACTGGTGCCTTAGTAAGGATTTATGAGCAGTAGAATCAAAGTTTGCTTGTAAAGAAATACTACATTAAAATATAACATATTGTTGATAATGACTGGAATCTTAGCAAGTAATTCATTATGACTGAGCTGCAGAAAATAAATAAGATACTTTAGAGCTGGGTTTCCCAAACACTGATCCTGGCAAATTTTTCATCTGTCTGAAGCAAAAGAATGATTGTGAGTATGATGGGTATAAGTAAGGCTGCCAGCTCTTCTTTATTATGAGGTTATTCTTTCCACTTTAATAGTGTTTAAATAGCTTTTCTTTTATGAAATGATGGTGGTACCAAAGTATGGGGTTGAGGGTAGAACGATAGTTATGCCCTTGGCTAAATTAGAAGTTGATATTCCTACATCAGCCCCTAAAGTCTCAATTTTTTTTTTAAGTCTGTGAATGACTGCTTCAGAACAGCTAGCCTTTCTTTTCCAATACACTATTGGTTATAGAGTCTGTAATGGGATGTTCTGTCTTAAGTAGAAAAATAGGCAAGAACACCAGTTCCCAAACCATGGATAGATGGCCCTCTTTATGCTTTTCTCCTGCTTTATAAAAATCCAGGAATGATAAGTGTCCTGTGTGTCAGGGACTTGAAATAATTAAAGCTAATCAAAATAAACATGTTTTGTTGCCATAGCTAGAAATTGAGCAAGTGGTTGCTTATTGCGGG
This sequence comes from Pteropus vampyrus, assembly GCF_000151845.1. Classification (NCBI taxonomy): domain Eukaryota; kingdom Metazoa; phylum Chordata; class Mammalia; order Chiroptera; family Pteropodidae; genus Pteropus; species Pteropus vampyrus. The sequence continues at coordinate 763,710 of NW_011889347.1, forward strand.
GATAAGCTCTGTTTCTGCCATTCTCTTTCTAGGATGCTTCCTTTTCCACATGAAAATGAGATCAGGTTTAAAGTGTGGCTGCAGGATGGAAGGGAGACTTTAGGAAAAAAATTTAAGAGGTAATACAACTTGTAGGATTCAAAAATAAGAGTATAGAAGATATCTAGTGAAAAGTCTGACCCTACCCCTGTTCCCCATCTGCTCATTTTTACCCCATACTCACCCAGAAGTAGCCACTTCTATAAGTTTTTTGTTATTGTTAACTTAAGAGTTTTACTGATATATTCATGTTTACCTTGTATTTATCAAAAATAGTCATGAGCTACTACACACTCTTCTGCACCTTGCTTTTTCCAAATGACAATGTAATTTTGGAGAGCACAGGAAAATGCCAAGTTGGGTATTAAAGGTGAGATGGTAGGGGAAAAGGTTGCATTAAGAATGGCACAACCTCTACTCTCCAGGAACTCCTCATGCAGGACAGAGTGGCCCAGAGGCTATACATTGAATCTACTGGACCATTCATGCTAAGATTCATTTAAGAGAAATTATGCCAGTGTGGCACAGAGAAATAAGGAAATGCTTAGGTCAGAGAGTTCTTTCTGGCTAGCAACTCACAGTTCTCTTCTTACAACTTAAAGAGTGCAAAGTACCGAGGACTAGTAATATACTAGTATTTCTGGAGATTAAGAATCCAAAAAGCTTCCTAAAGTTCCATTGGACTCTAGCAGAGAAGAATTAAATGGGATAATGCATGCAAAAGCATTTGTAAACTGCAAAGTGCTAGTAATGATGTAGGGTAAATTTTCCCATCCCCTCTCTCCTTCCCTCCACTAGCAGCCTACACTAGCATTTCCCAAAGTGTTTGCCTCAAAACTATAGTTTTTCACTATGCCGTCAAAATAGACGGTGGTAGGGTCCCATTACTAGAAAATGCTGCCTGCCCCTACTGGAGATTGGCATTTCACAATATATACTAACTAGCCTTTTAAGGGCTATGAAAAGATAGTAAAGAAACCTCTTTGACTTACTCTAACCCAGAGTGTACAAACTGATGTTATTAAAAATCAAATAAATCAAATTTTTTTAACTTTTTTTTAAAAATGAAGTAAATCTTGTTAGCTGATGGGGAACATGCTTTGGGAAGAGCTGGTCTCTACTGCTATCTGCGTTCTTTCACGCTTTCCCCTTCTGCCCTACTGAAACTTCTCTCAAAGGCCATTAGTGAGGGTCCTCCCAGTTACCGCATCCCAAGCATCAGACTTTTCTTAGTTCATTTTATTCTTGCTCTGTAAATTCTGTGACATTTGACTATCACCTATATATTCTACAGTTCACTCTCAAACCCTTCTGAGCTCCAGTCCCAGATGACATATAACTAGCAGGCCTTGCCTGGGTCTCCACTATGTACCTTAAACTTCATACACAACAAAGTAAGCCTGGAATTTTCCTTCCCAGACTTCCAAACTCTGTACCACTACCTTCATTCTATAACTCAGTCAACAACATAACTCCATACCCCAATCACTTAGGTTGGAAACCTCAGCCATCTGATTTCTCCTTCTCCTGTTAACTGCCACCCCTTCCCAGCCAGACAGTGGGCTAGTTTGTAAATTTTTTCCATGTAATAGCTTTCAGATCCCTAGTTCCTCTTCTTTTCATGTTCACCTTTCATTTGGTACTTTATTTACATATATCCCCTTACACAATCACCGGGATTTTCTTTCTGAAACATAAAACTCACTCTTCTGCTTAAAATCTTTCAAAAGGTGCTCCACTTAGAGAGTGACGCAGAAGCACCTAGCATTTTAGCTGCACTGGACAACACACTGTTCCCTTACACACCTCTCCTTTCTATATATCTGTTTTTGTTTATGTTTATCTCTCATTTTGGCCCCCTCCTTATCGGACTTACACCTCAAAGCTTAACTCAAGTGTCTTCCTTCCCCAAGGCTAACCCACCTTCTAATCAGAATTAATCAGAAGGAAGTAATCCTTTCTCTGTGATTACTCCTCTGGACTAACATTTAACCCATTATGTTGTTAGTGGTACATGTGTCTCTTTCCTCTGAAAGGCTATGAGCTCTATGAGGACAGGAATGATCTTAATCAATCGTGTATTCCAGCACCCTGCACAAGTAACTGGAATGTAGCTGCAATCAATAAATGTTTGTAAATTGAATTGAATTGGAGGGAGATTACAACATTGTAATATAAATCATTTTGTAGCCTGTGATTGATCACTACTGCAAATACTAAAAATGAAAGAACATGTACCTTTATTATTCAATAGAATAGGCTTATGGTTAAATCAATAGCACTGTGTAACATATGATGATGTGTGTTAATGCATTTGTCCAGGTATTTGTAAATTTGATACTGACCATGATGTATATGGCTGTTGAAGAAAACCACATGTAATATGTGTGTGAGGTTTGAAACAGGCTCTGTTGCCTAGGGCTATCTTTGTACCTTGCCAAAGTGGACCATGGCATGATCAGCCTGATTATTTCAGCCATCCTCATACTATCAGTCAAGCAGCAAATGAGGTGTTTGGTTGACATGTGAAGTAATTGGTTCACAGTCCATTCATTTCATATGCATAGATAACTACCTAGCATGCAGAGTTAACTGGAAACTGAGGAATTAGAGCCAAAGTTAGAACAGGACTAGAGTTAAACTTAAACTGTCGGAAAGCAGGCTAATTATATGAAGGTCATATTTTTAAAGGCAGTGTCTTTTTGTGCTCATCCTAAGACTTAGTCTCCCCTTTCCTCTAGAAATATTTTTAAAAGGAGGCTTATATGAATCTAAGATTCCTAACTATACAGTGTAAATAACAACACAGGGATCATTTTTTTGCAGCTATCAAAACTGACATTTGGTACTGCTCTTCCTCTGTCCTGTCAGCATTTACCTTAAGGGCATCCTGCTTCAATTATTAAGAGAATGGCATTCTGTGTTATATATATTGATAATCTGAACAGAGTGATCCCCTCAGTAATATTAGAGAGTAGCCTCAGAGCCCCCTTGCTGAAGTTGTCTTAAATCAGAATAAAATAAGGCTTTATCTGCACAGCTGGGCAGCAAACCTGGTACTCTTTCTCTTACTGTAACAGCCAATCCTGTCTAGTTTAGTGATTCCAATTATAGTGTCACAATAGATGGCCATAGGACTAAAAAGACTGTAGGACCATAGCTTAAGACTCAGAATGTTCTGTTACCTCCTTAAGGCAAGAACTCCCCTGGAGCGAGAAATTTTTAACCTCCTCCATAAGAACAAGCAGCCAGTGACAGACCCTTTACTGACTCCCGTGGAAAAGGCCTCTCTCAATGCCATGAGCCTAGAAGAGGTAAGTATGATAGGCCCTTTGGTATACCCAGGCATGCTGTTTCTCTCAGCATTTGCCTTCAACCCTGGAGTCACTGTAAATGTCATTCTTTGTAGGCTAAGGTGCGCCGAGCAGAGCTTCAGAGGGCTCGGGCCCTGCAGTCCTACTATGAGGCCAAGGCTCGAAGAGAGAAGAAAATCAAAAGCAAAAAGTAAGAAAACCCCTGTGAACTGGGCTTGGGTTCCACAAAAGAAAGTGAGGTTGGCTAATCACAAGTCCCCAGGAAAGAATCTTTGACATGGCAATTGAGATCATATGGAAGAGGTCCCAAATAGTGGTGACTAGCCTTTTTTTTAACTCAGACCAACCTCATAGAGGTTTGCCTGCTTCAGTAGTGCCCTGTCCTCTGGATTTGGCTTTCTGTCTTGGTTTTGCTGAAAAGAGGACTGCTCAATTACTTTCTTTCCTTTCCAGGGCATGATGGAGAGATTCTGCAGAATGAGCTCTGAATTCTATAGCTATTGAGGCCAGCAAGGCTTCCTTCCTGCCTTTTAGCCTCTTTGGAACTCGTTATACTCTTCCCTTGTGCTATAGAAGCAAAAGGACTCTTTGCTCTGTAGAGGTCTGCCCCCGGAGGCTGCAGGGAATGGTTCTCTCCAGTCAGCTAGCTCTGCAACATCCATTTTAGCCACTGCACAGGGAATCCCCTTGGATAGTGGGGACACTATTGTATATGGCATCCGTGTTTCTGCTAAGTCTCTTCCTTTGTACCACTCTCATTGCGCTATAGGTATCACAAAGTTCTGAAGAAAGGAAAGGCCAAGAAAGCCCTAAAAGACTTTGAGAAGCTACGAAAGGTCAATCCTACTGCAGCTCTGGAAGAACTGGAAAAACTTGAAAAAGCCAGAATGATGGTGAGGCTGCCTCTTGCCCTACTCCTTGAACCAACTTTCCCCAGAAAGCAATAAGGATCTTACTCTGCCCTTTCTTTTCAGGAGCGAATGAGCCTTAAACACCAAAACAGTGGAAAATGGGCAAAGTCAAAGGCAATTATGGCCAAATATGACCTGGAGGTAAGAGACCATCAGGGTGAGAGAAGAGTTGGAAATGGCGGAATGAAAAAAACGGTTGCATAAGAGCCATGAGGATTAATGGAAAACCAGGAATCTAAAAAGGCATCAGAAAATCTCTGAGGCAGGGAGAAAAATGACCAGGAACAAGGTGGAAAAGGAGAGATGAAAGGGAAAGAGCATTGAAGGCAAGTCCGGTTAAAGGGGAGAGTTTCTTTTTTTAAACCATGTTTCACATGTTGATTCCTTGAGGACAAAGAATTGGTCTTCCATCTTATTCCATAGCTATTAACATGGTGGTGTGTGTGCAGTTTAAACAGTAAGCACCAGTAAGAAATACTTTGTCAAATTGAGAGGAAGCAGCTTTAAGAAATGGACCATGAAAGATGTTAATCTGGACAGTAATGACAAGGCATGTGTGCTGTCACTTCTTCCTCCAGGCACGCCAGGCTATGCAGGAACAGTTGGCCAGGAACAAAGAACTGATGCAGAAACTCCAGGTGACCTCTGAGAGTGAAGAGGAAAGAGGTACAGAGGAAGAGGATGACTTTGTTCCTGATGCGGTAAATGAGGTACAGATGACTGCAGATGGACCAAACCCCTGGATGGTCAGGAATCACTCTGGTGATGCGAAAGAGGCCGAAATCCAGAAGGACCCTGAGAAACTTCGAGAACCTGTGGCCGACAAGGCTTCTGAAAGTGAGGAAGAAGAAAGACCAGTGGAAGAGGAAGAAATTTTGTTGAAAGAATTTGAGGAAAGGCGATTGTTTAGGAAAAAGTCTGGGCTCAACCAGGATACTGAGCCAGTAGGCAGACAAGAAACAAAAGGTAATTTGTGGTGGACCAGAAGGGAGGGCTGCTTAGTGCAAGTGCTACAGGTCAACTGAGAGAGGAAAACTGCCCACCCACACACGCCACATAATGATGAGGCTCTGGGGGCTTTCTGGGTCCCTGAAGAAAAAAATAGATTATCATAATTACTGTTTTTCTTCAAAGGCATTTCATAAGCGGTCATCTGCATGTGGCTGTACAATGTGTGTTCTGACACGCTTTCTGCTCTTGAGGACTTAAAGTCTTCAGAAATATAGGACTACACCATCCTTGAAGTCAGGGCAAGAGTTAACATTACTATTACCCACAACCAGAGAGAAGTACACGTGGTGGGATGGCAAATCTGAAAATCCTTCACACCCACAGGCACATAGGTTGATATTAAAGCATTATAAAGTGTCTTCAAATTATGGCTGCAGTGTTCTGTTTTGTTTGTAAAGTAGGAGTGGCATATTTAACACTTCATAAATGCTGACTGATAGGTGATATGGGGTGAGACTGAACAGGAATGAATGACTCCACAAGGTACATGGTAAATTAGAATTGTTGCCCCGACCTCAGACTCAATTTGCGTATTATATTTTGTACCTGTTATCTTGAGATATTACATGAACAACATTAGCACCCTTGAGACAGGTCAGAGAGCTCCCATTCTGGGCACAAGGTAGGACATTACAAAGCCTACTTAGGGAACTACCTACATTCAAAATTACCTGATTATCTGGACAGAGTCTCTGGTCTGATTGTATTTCCTGGATTTATGCATTTAGATGACAGTTAGTCTGTTTTTCCATGACAAAAAATTTAGAATATATATATATTGTGAATATATATATATAGAATATATATATATATTCTAAATTTATATATATATTTTTTTTAACTTGGGGTAGATTTTGTATTTTTTTTTAATTTATTTATTTTTATGGTGACATTAGTTAATGAAATCCAATAAGTTTCAGCTGTACACTTTTAACAGTAAGGCATATATAAGTTTATACTGTGTGTTCACCTCCCATAGTTAGAGTGATTACCAGAGTGTAGGGGATAAGGGAGAGGGGAGGCAGAAGGGCTAAAGGGGGTCAAATATGTGGTGACAGATAGAATATATATTGTAGGGCCTTTACTTGGGTCTTTCAGCAGAGAGTCCTGAGATTAATAGTTAGAAGCAGTCACTTCCAAGGGGATTTTGGAGGACAGCATTGCAGGCCAAGATTGTGGGGCAGTTTCTCTACGACCACAGGAAACCAGCTGCATCCTCCTGAGGCCCCTCAAAAGCTGGTCATCTAGCTAAATGTGTACAGCAGTCGGTTGTGGTATGAGAGGTGAATTTGGATTTTCTTGGATAATAAATAAATGGAATGTTCCCAAACCTCTGGGGAAATAGTGAGAAGTTGTGAACTTCAAACAAAATGGGCAAGGAAATTTGATCCTTAGGAAATAAACATACATGTGTCCAAAGGCCAGATCTCAAGTAGCTTCCTCAGTGGCTTCAAGCCAAAGTTAGAGAGCATGATGAACTTGGGGTAGAGGCAACTTGAGTCAATGCAGAGGACAGTTGAGAAGTGTATCACTGCCATGTTTCCCTCAGGGCTTTTAGAAACTAGTAGTATTTGCACAGATGTTGCTGGTGACTGGAAAGTGCAAGCTACTTGACTTGGCCACAACAGGTTATGAAATGCCGTAAGACAAAACAATGCTGGAAAAGGTTTTTACAAATAGGAGATTACAGTGCAAATTAAAAATAGTAAATCACAATATTTTTTAACTACAAGTAATAAATTACAGTGAATTTTCATTCGGAAGCCACCTGTTTAAAAGGCCTTTTTAAAATTTGGAACTTGAGGCCAGCTCCCTAAGCAGGGTCTACAATATGGGGAAATGAAGCCACAGTCCAGTTATATAGTGAGTCATTGACAAAGCTGGGAATAGAACCCAGGACATCTGCTTCCCAACATGCTGCTTTTAACTACACAATCCCATTGCCTGCTTAGTGAACTCTCAGCAGATAGAGTCTCCTCTTCATTGCAATGCCTTTCGTGGTGCCTAGCACCCAGTGGGTGCTCAACAAATGCTTGTCGATGAGGCGACTTCCAACCTCCTTTTCTGATAGCTTTCATTTCTTCCTCTAGGTTCTAGCAGCCAGGAGATGCTGTCTGAATTGAGGACACTGTCTCAGAAACTCAACAACAAAAAACATCAGTCCAGGAAGCAGAAAGTGAATTCAGTGAGGACAGTTCTGCTGGTCCAGAGAGAGAGACCTGCCGGGGAAGAAGAGGAGCCCCTGTTGCTGCAGAGGCCAGAGAGAGCAAAGACTCTGGAAAAGTTAGAGGAGCTGGGCAAAGAAGGCTGCTTTCAAAATAAGGAATGTCCCGGACCTGCGTTAAAAGGGCAGCAGTTGGAGCGGAACCCAGATAATCAGCCTGGTGCCCCCAAGGAGAAGAAGAGGAAGGAGCAAATGATTGACCTACAGAACATCCTAACCACAAAATCTCCTTCCGTGAAGTCTTTGGCAGTCCCCACGACAATAGAGGAGTTGGTGAGCAGAGCCAAGGTCATGGGCCATGTGGGAAATCAGAGCTGTGGAGAAAGTACCCTTCTTGCACAAAGAATAGAATCAGTGAAGTTTGCTTTTGCTGGGAGCACATTTCAGTAATTGAGAAGCCCAGAATAGTATGGGGCCAGACTGGCCTCGGTGACAGATAGATGCAGATCTGTGAGTGCTGCTGAGACTCCCACGTCTTAAATCCGGAGCCACCAAACCCTCCCTGTGGTGACTCTAAAACTGCCCTTAGAGGAAAAGGAGGCACTGAAATCTCTGACAAGATCCCAGGCAGGACAACTCAAGAATGAGTCATTGAGCTCTTGCTAAGGTTTTGTTCTACTCACTGGGATCTCAAGTGGTCGAGGACTCCCTGATTAAGTACTTGAACTGCTTAAGTGAGGAGCCCTGGCCCCTGTCTTCTCAGTGCTATAAGCTGGAGAATGCCTGCATTCTAGCCAGGGCACTTAGAGCTCCTCCTAACACAGGCCATTCATTCCTCCACCCTGCAGCTTCCTTACTGAAAGTTTAAAAATGTCATATGATAATGAGCTGGGGATATTTACCCTAGAGAGAAGAAAACTGGAGCATGATTGGCTACCAAAGGGTTTGTATTGCAAAACTATCATCATTCTGCGCTTTCCCCCTAGGGGGCGCTAAAATGTCACAACCTGAAATTCAAGCGTTCTTGCCGCGAACCACGGCTCCTAAGGCAAGCCATAGCTACAGAACCTCCTAACCACAAAATCTCCTTCCCTGAAGACTTTGGCTGTCCCCACGGCAATAGAGGAGCTGGTGAGCAGAGCCAGGGATTTGGGACCATTGTGGGAGATCAAAGCTGGTACAGAAAGTGCAAGAAAGGAGATTTTGTGGTTAGGGTTCTGTGGCTCATTCTGTCCCCCTAAAAGCCCCCTTCTATGTTCTCACTCTTGTTTCTTCCCAGGAAGACGAACAGGAGAGAGATCAAAAGCAAATGATAAAAGAAGCTTTTGCTGGGGATGATGTCATTAGAGACTTCTTGAAAGAGAAGAGAGAAGCTGTGGAGGCGAGTAAGCCAAAGGACATGGACCTGACTCTGCCTGGCTGGGGCGAGTGGGGTGGTCTAGGCCTGAAACCCAGTGCCAAGAAGAGATGCCGGTAAGAATAGGGAAGAAAGCCTGTCAGAAGGGCACCAGGTTCTCCCACCTCACTCTCATACACCCTCCCTGCCCTTTTGACTAAGTCTTTAATGCTCTTAGATGTCTTGCTGTTCTGCTTTCCAGGTTTCTCATTAAAGCCCCTGAGGGTCTTCCAAGAAAAGACGAGGCTTTGCCAAATGTGATTATCAACGAGAAGCGAAACATCCATGCAGCAGCTCACCAGGTGAGGGGTGGAGAACTCTTTAGCTGCCTCCTCATTGCTGCCCAGCTCTCTTGCTTGGGAGGAATATTCTAGTGCTCTGTGGTCAAGAGAGATGTGTGATCTTGACCACAGAATCAAATATATTTTTGTTTTTACTGACTGGCTCTGAGATGAATAATTCCAGATCGACTCTGCTGTTTGAATTACCGACTAGGAAGAAAGTTAAGACTTTTAGGATAATCTTTGCAGCAATGGTGAGGCCCTCAAATCTGCATTTTCAACTAGTATCCCAGATAACACTGATGTAAATACGTCTCACCAAATGAGGAATTACTGTTCTTAAGGCTGGTATTTATAGTCAAGGTAATATGCAGAGGCTATAAGGTTTGAGCTGCATCTTAAAGAAAACAAAGACAAACGGATACTTGTTCAGTGTGTTGTACCCAAAAGAAAAGTAGATTTGAGCAGGATCGAGTATAGTGAAGGCTGTCATGTGGAGTCACATAAAGTAGAAGTTAGAGGAAAGGCAGAGTTCAATTCAAGGAAAAATTTTCTGCTGGTCTAGAGAGAATGGATTGCTCTGGGGGTATGAGCATGTGTAGAGGGCTCAGGAATAAGATTAAACTCAATGACCTTTATGTTCCCTTCAATTCTGAAAGTCTGTCACTCTAAGATCTGTCCCCAGGCAGTATAATATTGAAATGAGCTATATTTTTCCTTCAGAAAAAGGTGGGGGGGGGACTATTTAAAAGGTACAAAAGAGAGGTGAGGAAATAACATTTCATTTTTTCAAATCTTACTGATTTCATTTTGTGACCCAATAACTACAGAAATTGAATTGTAACCACTGTAATCCCAGTTGAGGCTATAAAACCAGAAAGCAGGCAATGAACCGGCAGGTATGGGATAAGAGAGAGAAAGGAGGTACTTTACCAGGCCAAGATTCTAGGTGAAGGGCAGAGTGTAGACCTCAATATAGATCACCCTTCCCTTCGAGGGTATTATCTATTCGTTTTTTAATAGAGTCACATAGCAAACTGACAGTTTTCCACAATCTCCCGTGATTTTCCACATCTTTGTAATAAGCTATAGACTGCAGGTCTCAGCGTGCAATAGAATAAAGTGTGCTAAAGGGAGAAAAAAAAGACCTTCCAAGGCTGAATACTCTGTCCAAGTTTTTTTTTTTTTTCTCGCCGAAGGTGACAGGTACAAATTTAGCTACCAACCCAAAGGGAATCTGAGCCCTTCAGTACCACCAAGACCACCTGGCAGTACTCAGCTTCTCTTGAGTGTTCCACTGAATATCTCCAAATAACTGATTGTAACTTCCCTGTTTTTCTGCTTACACCTTTTTCCTCCTCTTTGGCCATTGAGGAAGTGTTTAAAGATTATTTAAGTGTCTAAAGGTATTGCTGTGGTAGAGTGGGAAAGAGTACAGGCCAAGGAAAGGAGCCTGGGTTCTGTTCTCCCTTGCTGCTCCTAATTTTCTTGGGTAAATCACTTAGCCTTTCTAAGCTAAACTTTGGGGCTAAGGTAGATGACCTTTGCCATTATCTAGGGCCTTCCAGCTCTGACAGTCTATGATGCCAAAAGAGGATGAAGCTAATTAAGTATGATAGCCTGGTAGAGTTCAGGATTCAGGAAGCAATCTTTGGGTTCCTTAAAACATCAATCCTGTGTATCAAGGAGAGGAAACGAAAGTATGGAGAGCTTAGGAGGGCCATAAAATCCACAGGAGTACACAAATGCCTGGGTGTTTCTTACAGTCACAAGTCACAAGAAGAAGGTTGTGTAGACGACCAACTTGGAGACAGCAGCCCTGGAGCTACTATAGTGTTCCCACAGCTGCAGGGCTAGTGTCGGGGTGGTTTTTTAATCTCTAGATTATTGGATAAGCCTGTGGAGAGGGGTGTCCTAAATTCCAATTAGGTTCCTCTACTCCCAAACGTCTTTATGCACATTAGGATTCCTAAGGTTAGATGGGGGCATTGGGATGCCTTGACCTCTCAGTAGCTTTACTCACTGCTGCCATCATGTAATACTGTAACCTGTGTGCCAAAACTACCTGACCAGTTGCCTAGCATATACCTAGTCACTCTGCCTTCCTCTCCAGGTGCGGATGCTTCCATATCCATTCACCCACCACCAACAATTTGAAAGGACCATCCAAACCCCTATAGGATCAACGTGGAACACCCAGAGGGCCTTCCAAAAGCTGACTACACCCAAGATTGTCACCAAGCCAGGCCATATCATTAAGCCTATAAAAGCAGAGGATGTGGGCTACCGGTCTTCCTCAAGGTCGGACCTCTCTGTCATACCGAGGAATCCAAAACGACCCCGCTCTAGGTCACAAAAAACAGCTAAAGAAAAACTCTAAAGATTGAGTTGCTGGAGGAGTGACGTCTTGGTGGCCAGAATCAGGAGCCCTAATTGCTTCTCCATTGGCCGTTTTACTCTGAGCTGCAGGATCAATTCAAAACTGGCTTAGCACATGATGGGTATAGTTAAGCAGCATTTTAAAAATAAAGGCTTTTTAATCTATTGAACTAGAGTGTGTTCTGTGTTGTCTCCCAGCTGAATCATTTTCAAGTCAAACACCTTTGTATTTCTTCAGATGTACTTGTCAGGGGCACCTCATTTTCTTACCAAGGATTGTGTTGTCTGCTAAATTGGAGTGAAGAGAAGTTATCCTAGTTTATAATCTTAAATACATCACATCAGACATAATCTACCACAAATAACCAATTTTTTAGGCTCAGAGATTGTAACTAATTATTATATATGCTTAACCTCTGAACCTGGAAACAGCATACACAAACCATGCAATTGGATTCTGCCCTATGCTGATCCTGATGGTACTAAAGCTAAGTTCAGCTTTAAGTCTAGCCATTATCATTTTCTTTACGTGTGCGAGCCTCTGGGGCATGCACAGGTAACTGTCTTACAGAAGCTAGCATTTATTTTCTCATTCTTAAGACAGTGCAGATTTTACTCCTGCTTTATAGTTGAGGTAGATGAGCTCTCAGAAGTAAAGCTCTATCACCTAACTCAGGGCCAACTCTTCCCCATTGATTCAAAGCATAGTTAATTCAAGCTTTAATTTGCACTATGGCAGACCACTTGGGTTTCTCAGCTCTGAGGAACCTACCTTTCTTTAAATGACATATATATAGACAAGGCCTCTGCAGCTGAGAGTCCTAACAAGAAATCAGAGAAACCCCTCCTGATTCCAAAACGACATACCACTATTGCATTTTACTTCTTGCCTTGGAGGTTGGTGCTCCCAGATTTTTTACACCAAGATGGGGGTTGATTTTGTGTGTCACAGACCCCTTTGAAAATTTTACGAAATTATGAACTCTCCCCAGAAAAATGCACAAACATACACCATCTTATATACAGTTTGAAGAGCTCTGCAGACATTTGTAATTCCCGGGTCAACAGCTTTCTTTTGCAATTCTCCCCACCAACACGGCCCTTTTTCCAAGCACACCACTCTCCAAATCAGTTCCAAAATGTTTAGACCTCCAATATAACTAGTCCCAATTCCTTTATTTTATACGCAAAAGATTTCAGAGTAGAGTACTCCAGTGTTACACATTAAATTAGAGGCTAAGTAGGCACTAGGACCCTAGACTAACTCCAAAGCCAAAAGCCACGCCATAAATTTCAATGAAATTCCCCGTGGTAGCTGTGGGCCCCTATTACCATTGTTCATCCTCTCAAGAACCAGCCTTGGGATGGGAAGGGAAATAAATACGTTGATCATGTTCAGAACCCAAAGGGCATTTTAAAGTTATCCATTGGTTTGAGATTATATGAGATCCACTTGCTAGTTGACACTTAAGTCAGTGGCCAGTGGAGGCGTAGATAGGGAAAGCCTGTCCACTCCTGCCTCGGTTTAAGAGAACATAACCCCTTCACTCTTTTGAGAATAAAGCTACCACCTCCGTCCCACCCACCTCTTCCAAACTGAAGCGGCCAATCAAGTGCCCCCGGTAAAAGGCCCATCCTTGTCTACTTTCCCCGGACCCTCCTCAGCTCCGTGTGCTCCCCGCGTCCCACGAGTGATGCAAGCGACCCCATCCTTCAAAGGGGAGGGTAGGCACCAGAACGTGCTGTAAACGACGCCCACTCCTAGCCTTCCAAGCCCCCAAACGGATTCGATTGTTGTTTCGTGGGGCTTTTTTTTTTCTTTTCTTCCTCCGAACCTCCGAAGTGTTCTCCCTCCCCATTGGCCGAAACTGCCCCTTTACGCCACCCCGGCCTTGCTTGCTGATTGGTCCATTCTGGATGTGCCCAAGCCTTTTTCCCAGGGTGTGGCGCCCCCCCGCCCCCAACAGGGTTTTGACCCCCTAGCTCCTCCCTTCCCCCCAAGGCCCCCCCCTCTGTTCCAAATGGTACCGCCCTGGCTCAGCTCCCCTATGGCCCAGGCCGCTGCCCTTAGGGCCCCCGGACGGGGCGGGGCACGCTGAGGACGGGCAGAGGGCGGTGGTGGCGCCTTCCTGCCGAGCCCAAGGCCTCTCCCGCCACCCTTCTGCAGCCCTTGTAGGTCCTACTTTTTCTGGGGCAATTTTTAGTCCTGCCTAGGTAGCCCCGTCCCGTCTGTGCAGTCCCCACCGTGTTCTTTGGGTCGTCCCTATCAGTAACGTTAAATCCCAGCCCTCAGCGTTCCACACACGCCCATCCGCCTCCGTTCTCGGGTCCTCGCTGCACTCTCTTTCCCATGTCTGCTCACTCTTCCCTTCCAAAGCCCGCTGAAGCCCCCTGGTTCCCTTCCTCGCGAACTGTACATCCCTAGGATCCCCTTCCTATGTGTGGCCGTTCCTTCCAGCGGCCTCCCTTTCGAGGCCTCCCTTCCCCTTCATGAGCGGAGTGGTGGAGCACTCCTGGCCATCCCCCCTCTCCATACGCGCCCCCGCGCTCCCTTCTGCTGTCCCTTCACGTCCCTAAGTCCCTCCCACACCGTGCCCCCCCCGCATACATGCCCCTCCCTCCTAGGCGTCCTCCAGTGCCCCTCCCTTACCCCCGGCTAGTATAGGGCCCTCCCACCCCTAAGTCCCCCGCCCCTCCCTTACTCCCGCCCTCACTCCCTGCGAGCCCGCTCTTATCATCCCCAGGTCCCGGCGCCCCGCCCCCAGCCGCGCCCCGCCCCCAGCCGCGCCCCGCCGGCCCCATCTCTCCGCGGCCCCATCTCCGCCCCCGGCGCCCCGCCCCCTTCCCTAGGCTCCAGCCCGCCAGCTTGAGGACCGCCCAGGTTCCGCCGCCGCCGCCGCCGCCGCCCCCCCGACCCCCCCGCCCCGACCCGCCCTTCCCGGGTCGGCGGCTCACGCTCCCGCGCTCCCTCCGCTACGCTCGCTCACCAACCAGCTCGCCAGGCCCTGCAGCGGCCGGGCTGGGCGCGGCGCGCAGCCAGCCCTTGGGAGCGCCTCGGCGCCCCGCAGCCATGGGCACCTCACCGGTGGGCGTACAGCCCAAAGCGCGATCTCCGCCTGGGTCGCCCCCCACCCACCCCGGCCCTCAGAAGCCTCCCGGGACGCAGGCGCCTATTGGAAGTGTTTGCGGGACGGGCCGGTGGCGACGCCTTCGCAGCCCAGGCCTGGCAGGCGCAAGCTGGGGAGACTTAGCGACCCGGAGCCTCCTTCGGGCCCCTGCCCCAAACCTGTGCCACCGGCGCGCGGCCGGAATTCACAGCTAGCGGGAACAGGGGTGGAGGACTGCCTTGAAAATGCCGCAAGGGAACTCATCTGCGGACGGGACCGTGAGGCGAGGGCGGATAACAAGCCCTGGCCACCCACGGAGAAGGACGAGCCCACGCTGGGCGCCTCCGGCCCCACCTCCTAACACTGGTCTCCTCACCACGCCGCGCAGAGCGAGGCTGCCTCTGGTCCTTTGTATGGACCCCGTGTGCGCGTGGAGAGCTGGAGTTACACCCTTGGTCGGGGGTGGGAGACGCAGCTCAAGTAGACAGAAAACCCTGACACATGCCAATAGGTACTGTAAAAAAAAAAAAGTAAAAGACTGTTCGAGAATGCCCAAATTGACCGTGTTTCCTCACGTGAACCTCTTCTCCCAAGTCTTCACTCAGTCTTACCTCTTTACCCACCAGACTGGAAGCTCTTTGAAGTGGGCCCTGTTTGTCGCTTGGCTCACTCAGTGGATCCCTTGTGATTGGCAAACAATTAGATATATTTGTTAACTGCCCGCCTTTGGGATCTGTGTCATTATTGTGTGACTTAAGGTTGTCAACTCAGGAGGGCCAGGACTGGGTTGAGATTACTAGCTAGTGCTAGGCACAGTATGATGTCCAAAGGGTTGGGCCATCAGTATTTTTTGAGACTGATGTAGCTAATTATGCAGGAGGAAGATGCCTACCTCCTCTTGGTCCCCAGAACTCAGTTCCAGAGCTAGACATCCTGTGTGAGGAAGAAACTAAGGAGCCGTTTCATCTCTTTCCCAATGCCAACTTGCTGGGGCCGGATCCGGCTGCACTCACCATCTGAACACACTGGGTGACATGAATTTCTAGTACTGGGAATGGGTTTGCCAGGATCCCTAACTCCCCACTTTAACTCCTATCAGTTGGTAACTGGAGCCAGGAGATAGGAAGTAGCCAGTTTTTTTCCCAGCGTGAAGTAAACTGTCCCATATAAGGATCAAACTTGTAGCTTTTCATTTACCCCAAAATCGAGCTGAACCCCAATGTGTCAGAGGAAGGAGGCTGCAAACAAACGAGTCGGTCAACAGCAGTTAACCCCAGGGGAGGAGGGACTGTGGAAGTGCTCCATCCCCCATCTGTAGATCCAAGATTCACCCTGCACTTCGCAGCTACTCATTTGTAACTTGGCCACTTTAGAGTCAGTCCAGCTCCCTGCCCACCTCACACCCCCACCTGCAACCAGACTGGTCCTTTCTGCCCTTCCTCAGCCCTCCACTGCCTTCACCCAAGCCAGCCTGCTCTAAATGGACACGATTAGTGATCCAAGCAAAAACTCAACACTAACAATCAGACAGTGTCAAGAGACTCAAGCAGAGATGCCTCGGAGCTCCCGGCCTCCTCCTCTGCTTTGGCACAGATATTCTTATTGTCCTGGAAAGAAATGCGAAATTCCCTCCCCAAGCGCAGAGGGGGGACGCTCCAGGACTTAGCCCCCAAGGACAGTTGCCGGTCCAGCATAGCCTCTCTTCCCCTTAATTATTCAGAATGGGACTGTCGCCATGTTTCTTCTCTATCCTAGCCAAGGCTGGCCCCCTGGGCCATTTGTCCCCCTCATAAAGGAAATTAAGGAGCGAGGGGCTGGAGCTGCTTGAGATTACTAAACTGTTCTGCAGCCCTCTTTAGGGACCTTTAGCACATCAAAATACATATTTGGGGAAAGCTCACAACACTGGGAGAAAAACAGTAAACACAGTGTCACTTTGCCAGGTTCAACAGTTTTTGTTTTGTTTAAATGCTAATGGCCTCGAATGGGGAGCAGCATCCATCAGTTAAATAAACAAGCCATTAGACTGAGACTAGAAGTGTCAACACATGACTAATCTACTAATTGGGAGAAGGCACTGCTAGTGAGGAGTGAGGTAGCAAAGCATGCTGGAGACTGGAGCAGACTGCTGAAGCACATGATATGTGGGTGTTGGAGCCAACAAGACCTGAGTTTGAATCCTGCCTTTACCAGTTGTTAGCTGGGTGGCCTTCAGCGAGTTATTCGCGTTCTTTCACTTCCTTGAGCCTGTTGTCTGTTCTGTAAAATGGGAATGATAACAGTACCTACAGCAACTGGGCTGTTATGGGAATGAACAAATATAAGTCATGTTCTTAGTATAGAGCCTGCCACATCATAAGTGTTTGATGCCTGTTAGATATTAATGATCTTAACAAAGTACTTAGCATATGGTAGACACTCAAAAAATGTCAGCAATGAAAATGAAAAAGAAATGATTATGGCTGCTAGATATTAGCCATAAAAAGTGAACATGGATCCCTGGTGTACAAGACCCTCCCGAATAAAACTGGCAAAGGGATGCTTTGGGTTGGTTAATTCTAACTTCTTAAGGCCGTCCCTTTAACCTGGGATTAGCTCAATCCCTTAAAATCACTGTCCTGTCCCAGGGTTGCTGGGTTCTGGGGCTTTCTCTCCTGGCACCTACCTAAGAAGCTTGAGTTAAGCTGGCCCTCACAAATGGAAACTAACCTGGCAGAGTCCTGGGCATCCTTTCCCAGCCAGCCAGACCCGTTCTGTACAGAGTATTCTGGACTATTCTTGGTTACCTCCTTCCTGTTGTATGTGGAGACAGGAATCACAATATTGAGAGGGACCAGAGTGAGGAGGAAGGAGGTCAGAGACACATAGGACTCACAGGAGAAAAAACTATGACCTAGACAAAGTTATTGGTCTTTGCTCTCTTTCCCTGCCCTCTCCTTTTGAAGCTCACTGTCCTCCCTGTCACCTGCCAAGGTCTATCCTCAGCCAAATAGATTCTCCCTCTTGACTTGCCAGCCCTATTCTCCTCTAGTGATACTCCAGTCTCCCCTCTTCCCTTCCTGTTTGTTCCAGGAGAGTCCTACTCCATTCTGAAAGGTTGGTACTGGTTTAGAGAATTCCCTCTACACAGGTAAGGAGTCAAGCTAATAGTGGCTCAACACATCACCCCCTCTCCAGATCTTGTAATTGCACTGGAGCCTCTTTAACTTGAAAAAATCCTCAAAGTACCTTAAAAAGTATGAAAACAGATGGCAGGGAATTTCTGGGCCTTCGACAGGTTGAGGTGGCATGGGCAGGAGAAAACTTTTGTTCTTCATTGTCCATCATACTGTTTTACTTCCTTGTAAGTTCTATCTTGAGCTCGGGGGGCCTAAGCAGATCCACCCAGCCCCACCAGGCACTCTCCTCTCCAGTTCTACACCTGGAGTATCCCCCAACACACACACACACACACACACACACACACACACACACACACACTCGGGGGGCCTAAGCAGATCCACCCAGCCCCACCAGGCACTCTCCTCTCCAGTTCTACACCTGGAGTATCCCCCAACACACACACACACACACACACACACACACACCAGCAACCAGCTTATCATTCTCCTTCATCCACATCTCCCAGCTGAGCCCTGACAGAGGACCCCTCCCAGCTCTGCACTTAACTAGAAGAGAGCAGGTTAACCTGATCAATTATGCCCTCTCCACAACTGTTTATTGAATGCTAAGATGTTAATGCATTCTCCCTCCTGCCACACCCGACTGGACTGAAGTTCTCAAAGCACACTAGTCATGTTCTGTTCCAGAGTCTGTGCTATTACAACGGTTCTCTGAGCCTGGACTACTGTAACTAGCCCCGCTCCAACCTGGTTCTCTGCAAATCAAATTCTTTTTCAAAGGACCACCTGAACTGTCCCTGCCTCCAGGAAACTGCTGGTAGTGTGCAGGTAAAGTCATCCTCCCCTCCCACATGGGAAGTCCCTCTTAGAGGGCCTTCTTGTACATTCTGTCTGGCATTAAAATGAGTTGCAAGCCTGCTTCTCTCCTAAGGGATACTTGCAACCTTCTTGTGGACAAGAAGTGCTTCTGCTTCTTTTTATAGTTTGTTTGTATTTCAAACCTACACAAAGAAGTAAATGGCATAGTGTGTGAACCTCTAACACTTAAGTTCCACAATTATTGACTTTGCCACATTTGTTTCTGCATCATGTTTGAATCCCCCTCCCACACAAACAGTGTCTAGCACTGCCTTGAACGCACTTTCAACAATAGAGCTGGAACTTGGGAGGAAATGGTGAGCATTCAGGCTTGCAGGACAGGCTCCTGGGGTGACATGAGCTGGGAGAGTAGGAACTAATATCAAAAGTTGTCCATGCTGAGTACCTATTATGAGTCAGGTGCTTTACAATTTATCTCATTTCATCCTCACCACCTTATGGGGTAGGTACTGTTATCCCTACTTCACAGACAAGAGAATGTAGCTTATAAAGGCTAAGCAAATGGGCAACGGCAGAGCCAGGATTTGAATCCAAGCTAATCCCTGCACCCTCCTCACTGGGCCATGCAGCCTGCCTCAAAAAAGACCAAACAGGCTACCACCTGTTCTGCTTCAGTTTTAAACAGTACAAGACATGCTTTGTGTGTGCCCATGCAGAGTAAGATGCACGCAGGCATACATGCACACCCACATAGAGACCTGTAGGTTCACAGGATTGTAAAATCATTGCACTTACTTTTGTCTGTGGGATCAGTCTTCTCATCTAATAAGTCGTCTCTTCACTCTTCAAGCCTAGAGGGGAGGGAACAGAGGGCTGAGCCTGTCGGGGGTGGGCAGGAGTTGAGGGAATTGGGGAATCCTCCCCCAGGGTCTCCTGGAGCCACATTGTTCTCAAAAGGGAAACAAAGTCTCTTTCCTTGCTCCCACCAGTACAGTACATTCTCTTCAGATCCCCACAATGACCTTGCAGCCTGCACCCTCCTCTTCAGCAATGCTGCCTCCCTCAACAAACATTGCTCTTTGCAGCCTTTGTTCTTTCTCGCACCATCCCACACCCCACACGGATTAGTGGGTTTCCTCTAGCCTGGAATACCCTCCCTCTCACTCCCATACTTAAATTTTCCAAGTCAAGGTTCAAGATTCACCTCCTCCAGAAGCCTTCCCTGATTCTAATTACCTCTCAACTTTTCCATCTGGTATGATTTTGTTTCTGTGTTTTACCTGCATTTTGGTGTTCTGCTCTCTTGCCTTGTTCTTTAGTTGTTTCTTGTAAGCTGTTTCCTGGACCGCACTGTAAGTTCCTTGAGCTCAGTTTCAGCTACAGAGAAATAAAGGAAAGTCAAGAAAAACATGTGGTCAGCTTCCTTTTTCTTCCCATGGTTCTCTTGCTTCCTCCATGTTGATGCTTGGGTTTCCAGATTTACTGCCATCGGCATCTTTTCTACAAAGATCATGAGGTAAAAAAGGAGATTCACATGTTTACCTTGATCTATCCTTTTTACTTTTTCATTCTTGCGTCTCGTTTGCCCAGATGGACAAAGGGCTAACTGGAATCTGAAGAGCCTTAAGCCACAGAAAATTCACCCTGAATCTACTCACGGGCTCTGCAGGTCTTTTCATCTGAGCATTTGTGAAAATTGAAACAATCTATTGGGCATGTTAATGTTTGCAACACTACCTCCCACTTCCCTCTTCTTTATCTACCTCATCCCTCCCCCTTTTCTTTCCCCCTAGCCCTGCAAACACACACACACACACACACACACACACACACACACACACACACACACACACAATTACAGCTAGGAAGAGACAGCCCATTTTTCAGATTTCAAAAACAACAAGCAGGGAAGTGCTGGACAACAATGTTCCACAGACTCAGAGATGGGGACACCTTATGCCATCAAAGGAATTCTTTTCACTTGGCAAAATGCTGGGCATTAAGGGATCACCTTAATCTTTGAGCAGTGACAGTTGAGATAGGTCTACCCTTGACAGACCAGGGAGGATAGAGAGGCAAGGTTTGAGCCCCACCCCCATCCCCAAAATTTAAGCAGGCAGAGTCAGCGGGGGGGGGGGGGGGGGGGGGAGTATCCTAGTCCTTAAAATGTCCTGCGCTAAATGCCCAGCCTTCCAGTGCTTGTCAGCACAGGCACCAAAATTGATTGTAACTCTCTCAATGGTCCATGTACCTCCCTCCCAGCTGAGCCTGAAACCAGAGATGCTTTAAGAATGTTATACCCATTCTGTTTTATGCATTCTCACATATTCCCCCAAGGAGGCTGGACCAGGGAGGTTGTTGCTGCCCCATTGTACAGATGGGGCACTGAGGGAGGCATGACTGGCTCAATTATCTTGGAGGAAGGGAAATTCCTTTCTAGCTTTGGGTACCTCCTTATCCCTGGAGCAGTCTCAGTCACCTCCACCGGGGTTCCCAGCATTGAGGAGTTCTGACGGAACTTCCAGGAAAGGAGGTGAAGAGGGGATGATCCGCCCCTTTCTGTCTTTCCAGTTCCTTTAAGAGTCTTGGGTCACATCACCGCCCCCCCATTCTTTTCTGGTGCTCCTCCAGCAGCTCTCAACATCTCAATACTTCTCGCCCCTGTGCTCCACCCCTGTTTCCCAAAGACCTTTCAAGAACTGCCCTATGCGGGGCCGCTCCCTCCCCTCAGCTAACTCAGGGACCCAGGGAAAGGCCTCTCGACCTGGCCTTTCTGATCTAGAAGGCTGAGAGCCTCAAATGGCCACATTGGACTAGTGAGAGAGATGTTCTCAAGAAAGCCAGGCTCTCCCCAAGTTAGAACGCTGGTTCTGAGCATCCTCTGTTGAAGCTGTGGACTTGCCCTTGCCCTCTGGTTTAAAGATACCTGCCTGCCTTTAAGAAAGAGCCGCCCTTGACCTTTGAAGGGAGGAGTTTGTATTGATTCACCTATACCTTACTTCTGTTCCCCTTTCGACCACGCAGATTTGTATGATGGAGGATGGGGGTGGGGCAGAGTTGGAGAAAGGGCTCATTGTGCAACATATATCAGAATTCAGACTCTGGCAGGGGTTGGGGAGATTGGTCTGTGTGTGGAGTTGAGGAGTCCATTTCCTACCTGGATTAACATGAAGGGGAGGGTTCTGTCTGTGGCCAGGGTTAGAGGCAGGAGTAGATGTCAGGGTCATGGTTTCATCTTTGAGGCATTCTATTCAAGAATGTCTGGTCGTGATCCCTGTCAGGAACTGGGTTTAACTGGGATCCCTTGTTCTAAGAGGCAGTGAAAGGTCCCTAGAGTTGGCCTCAGGGAGCTTGACTTCCAGTCCTGGCTCTGAAACCCCTTTTCCGTGTGCCTGATCTTAAGCAAGTTACTTCCCCTCTCTGACCTTCAGTTTCTTCATCTAAACAATGGGTAATCAGTCTTCATCTCTAAGAGTTCATCTAGTTCTGAAAATCTACTACTTTGGGTCTGTGAGAGTATTTAAAAAAAGCTCTTCTATTGATCTTGTAGGGTTTTAAAAAAGACAAATTAAGGGAAAAGAAACTGAAAAAAGTGCAAAGTATCAAAAAGAAATGAAATACTGTTTTTCCTACCAATAAAAATATTATAAAAGTATCACATGTTCATTGTTGAAATTTTGAAAATACAGGAAATTATAAACAACATAAAAATCATTTGTCATCCTACCACATAGTTTAGCATCATTAACATTTCAATCTTTTATTTATATTATATATTTTAAATAAAAATGGAATCATGCTGTATATAACTGGTTTGTAACCTTCATTTTTCTCATAAAATGTATATTGCATTTTTCAATGTCATTAAATATTCTTGAAAATATGATTTTTAAAGACCCTATAGTATTCCATTCAATGAATGTGCCATAATTTATTTACTCAATCTTTTGTTGGGTACTTAGATTGTTTACCTTTTTCTGTTATTATAAATATAATTCCTTATGAATATCCTTTGTGAATATCTGATTTTAGGAACAACTGGATCAAGAGGTAGTGTATTAAAATTTCATGATGGAAACTTTCGAACATATACAAAAGTAAAATAGTATAACAAACTCCTATGTACCCATATCTTAGTTTTAATGACTGCCAACTAATGGCCAATTTTGTTTCACCTACACGCTCACCTATTTGTTCCTATCAACAGATTCTTTTTGAAGCAAATCCTGGATGTCATGTAATTTCGGTATGCATATTTTTAATATTTTGACACACGGTACCAAATTGATGTATTAAAAGATTTTACTAGTTTACACTCCTACCAATACAAAAGTTAAAAATACAAAGTTCATACGAGCTTTGTTAACAACAGCTCAGTTGCCACAAACTGGAAACAACCCAAATGACTATCACCAGGTAAATTAATTTTAAAAATGGTATATTTATTACAACAGAATACTACTCAGTGATGCAAAGGAAGAAACTACTGATACATGCAACAAAATGGATGAATCTCAAAAAATGTGATACTGAGTGAGAGAAACAAGACCAGAAATACTATATACTGTATAATCTCATAATGCAAAATTCTAGAAAATACAAATGAAACTATAGTGACAGAAAGCAAATGGATGTTTGCCTCCTGGGGACAGAGGTAGAGGAAGAGATGGACTATAAAGGGACATAAGCAAAGTTTTGGGGGTGATGGATATGTTCTGTATCTTGATTGTGGCCATGGTTTCATGGGTGGATATACATGTCAAAACTCATTAAATTGTACAGTTTAAATGGCTGCAATTAATTGTGGCTAAATTATTCTTTAATAAAGCTGATTTTTAAAACATGTTTCCCTAAACTCTTACTGACAGAGTATTATACAAATAAATTTTATTAAAATAAGTAAAAATGTATACACACACACACTTGCTAATTTGATGGGTAAAAATTATATGCTGATATCTCAATATTTGGATTTGCATTTCTTTAGTAATATGGATTTTTTTCTAGTTTATTAGTATTTCTTGTTTTTGTGAATTGCCAATTTAGTTCCTTTGCCTAGTTTTCTAATGAGATGTTTGTTTTTTTTTCTTGAGGATTTGCAAGACTTCTTTATATATCAGAGATATATAAAAATAACACTTTGTCATATATTGAAAATACTTCTTGCCAGTAGTCCTTCTAATTTTGCTTGTGGTTTTATCATTTTTAAAATTCAGAAGTTTTTTTTCTAAGTCAGACAGAAAGACAAATACCATATGATCTCTCTTATAAGTGGAATAAAAAAAAAGTTCATAGATAAAGAGAATAGATTAGTGGATGCCAAAAGTTGGGGGGGGGTGGGAGAAATGGATGAAAGAGGTTAAAAATACAAAAGTTAGACATTTTTATATAGCCAAATCTATATTTTCATGTCCGTTATTGTTTCTTCATTTACTTTTATGCCTAAAAAAGACTTCCTACTCTCAAGACCAGAGGAATACTCACCTATTCTCTTCTGGGTTGCTTGTGGCCTTATTGATTGCCATTCTTGACTACTCTGGAGCAGAGTGGATAAGCACAGGTTTCCACTCTGGAGCCAGATAGAGCTGGGACCAAATCTCAGCTCCACCCCTTACTTACCAGCTGTGTGACCAAGGACATCTTTCAGCTTCCTTGTCTATAAAGTGGAGATAATAATAGTTTTCGACTTACAAGGTCATTTTCAGGATTAAATGAAATAATATATGTAAAGCCATTGGCTAGTGCTCAAGAAACATCAGCAAATGTAATTGGACATTTTTGGTTTGGTTGTTCAGTATCTAAACACCCTGATGATTTGAAGCAAATCCTGAGAGACACCAGAGGCAGATATTCTCTCTCCCTATCTGCTGGCAGCTAGGTAGCGGGGATGTGGTTCAGGGTCTGCCTGTCGGATATCTCCTTCTGGACTTTGAAACTTGAGCATTACAACACTGTAGGGGAGAGCAGTAGTTATTGCTGGAGGTCTCAGCAGCCAGGTGTCCAGATATACAGCTGCAAGTCTCTGTGGAGTGGACCAGGTAGGCAAAGCATCCTGAGCAAGCCAGCCCTATGGCATGATCCTGATTGTTCCTGCTTCCCTTGGTTCCTACCCCTTTCTCAAAGAAGATTCTTTACATTTCCAGTCACAGCGAGATCCCCACTAGCCTTCCAACAAACTCTTTTCCTGCTTCAGTTAGAATCAGACTCTGTGGTTTGCAACCAAGAACCTGACTGATCAGGCTACGATTTAACTCTGGAATTTACTTTGGCAGATGGTATAAGATGCTAGCTTTTTTTTTTTTTTCACCAAATAATCAGATATCCCTAAACCATTTGTTAAACAATCCATTATTTCCCCTACTGATTTGAAATGGGTGACATTTTCCATTGAATGAGCTCTTACCCTTGGGACTGTCCCATTGACTAGAATCCCACCCTCTCCTAGAACCCCAGAGGGTTTTTTATTCTCTCATGTTCTAGAACCCCAGACTGCCTGCTTGATACCAAACTTCTGGACATCTAAGGATTTCCCTGTCTTAAAGCTGGAAGACTGCATTCAGAAACATGTCTGCTGACTTTAGGTCTCCCCATAGCAAGCCATCTATCTGATAATTCTAGCCCCAATTTGGAGTATCTCAGAGGGGTTAGAGGCATTTACCTAATGAGAAAAAAAGAAAAGAAAAGGCCCAAGACAAGTACCCACTCCCACTCCACTCCCCTCACTGGCTCCCTATTCTATAATTCTCATGCTCACCTATGGCAACACTCAGGTGAGAAGTGGACCTTCCTCCATAAATAAGAGCTCGATCTGGCCTTCCTGAAGCCTACCAGTGTCTACAGTACTCATCTCCTGGCCTACTTTCTTGGAGACATCAAAACTGAGTTTGTAAAGCAATGGAGGTGCAATATCTTGCTGGAAGGGTGGAAATGAGACTGGCATCCAGAGAGTCCTTGAGGAACCCTCAGCCCAGGCTTAGAGGATAGGCCAGGGATTGGGGAGAAGCAAAGATGGCCAGGAGAAGGAAGAGAGGGTCCTCTGAGGCAGGGATTGTATTGAGTCACAGCATGGCACAATGTCTGAGGATGTCCTGGCTGCCAGTGAGTGTGTGGAAGGGCAGACACTTGTGGAAATGGTTAAGTGAAAGGACCAATCCTGATCAATGTCTCAGGAAATAACTGGATCTGGATATGGGGGTTGGAGAACAGGTGGTTCCATAATTGTCTTCAGCAAAGATCTGGTATGGCTGGGGTGGTCATAGGTAAAGGATGAAGGAAACAGTAGGCCTGGGAGCTTTTATTCTTTATTTATTTTCCAGCTTTATTGAGATATAACTGACATATAACCTGAGAGCTTTAAAAAGCAACAGGAATCTAGACAACTGACTATTATGTGGCCACTAAAATGATGTTGACCAAGACTTTTTAATAATATGAAGAAATTCTTGTTATAATTTTAAGTAAAAATTAAAAAGCCTAGCTATAAAATGGTATATTCAATTGAATTGTAAACTATATGGGAAAAAATATGCATTTCTAAAAAGACTGGAAGGAAATGTACCAAAATGTTAATAGCAGTTGATTGTTTTGGATGATAGTTATATAACAACACTAGGTACCTGCAAACTATTAAGGACCTATTAGGTACCAGGTTCTGTGCTTGGCATTTTACTTACATAAATTATCACATGTGTTTGCATAAGGACTCTATGAAGCAATTGCTCCCATTTTACAGGTGAGAATACTGAAGCTCTCAGTGGCTAACTAAAATCCACACAGCTTGGAAATGGCTTAATTAAAAATTATGATTAAAATTATTTTTCTGCTTTTCTCTATTTTCCAAATTTTGGACAATGAACTTGGGCTTTCTGCCTTTACCCAACTTTCTTCATCTAATGAATCCTTCTTGGATTAGGAACAAAGGGAAATATTCTCTCTTGCTCCTTAGAATTTGTGATTGCTTTCTCAGTAGAGCAGGAGCTCCTGGTGGGGAATGACTCAGTCCCCAGTCCTGAGCAGAGAGGGGCACAGAATGATGCTGAATAGATAGTAGTGGAATAAAGGACTAAAGGAAGGAGTAAATGAGGAACAGTAATGAAAAAGTTAATTGTGATGTTGATTCCTTGTACATTCAAAGTATTTGGGGAGGGGGTAGCCTTTTCACCAGGATGTTGAGAAGGATGCCCTTAAGTCTATAACCTTACTATGAGACTTGGGTCCCCTTGCCCTGAGCAATCCAGCGAATCATATCTCAAGTGATATTCCTAACTTTGGGGACTCCATGTAATGGGCCTGCCACCCAAGGCTTGTATTTACCTTGTCCCTCCCCCCACTGAAATACCCTTGTGCTTGTCAGACCCCAACTTCTACTGGCTGGAGGACGGAGGGGTCTAAGATCAGGGAGATGCTGGATCTCAGAGCACTGTGGAAGCCTCTGTGGATAAGAGGAAGTTGACTATATTTCACAAGCTAAAAAGAATAATAGATAATGGAATTCACATGATTAAATGCCAATAAGAAAGGACCAGAATGGCCAAGGAACACCTGACCTGCTCACAGGGATCTGGAAACTGGATTTGGAATTCCTTCCCAGTGATGTCAATGGCAAGGCCATGCTTGTGATGAGAGGGGAAAGCAGGGCCAAGGCAAACCTCTTGATCCACCTGGTCCATGCTCACCGAGTGGGTGGCCACCTCTTATCCCTGTGGGGCAGGGGTACAGGGGACAGGATATTGACTTCATTTCCTCTTTACCCATGCTAAAGTGGGCTAAGGAACGATTTCATTGAATTGGTAGCACTCTGGAAAATTATAACCAATTCTCAGTAATCAGCACCAACAAGGGGCCAGCAGTAGGGCTTGCAATTAAATAAAGAAAAATAGCAATGTTTACAAACTAATTTGTTTTGAAACAACAGATTTACCTTTATAATTATGATCCAGTGCAGGTTCCTGACAGAAGGAGCTGGAGGGTGCTCCTCTCCACCTGCACCTGAATAGGAAAACTCCAGAGCTCTCCTTGGCCCTCAGGCCTTGTTTAAATCCTACTTCCTCCAAGAAACCTTGTGGTTCCTGGGTTGGTTCTCCTCCCTCTCTGTGCCCTCTAGCACCATCCTAGCACTGGGTAGAGCCCCCTTCAAGGTCAGCTCTGTCTGTGTCTGTCTGTGACCTCCTCTCCTTCTACATTAGAAGTGCCCAGAAGATAGGTCACAGCCTTTCACCTGTGTTGTCCATCTCAGCAGCCACCTGGACCTAGTACAATACCTGGCACAGTGGACACTTCACTGGAGACTCATTTATTGTTGCCCAATGGACTGGACTCACCTCTTCAGGACCCCAGCTCCCAGGGGATGTGGGGTGGGGGCCTCTCTAAAGTCTAGGAGATTCCAGATTCCCAGGGCCCTGGGGAAGACCCTGTGGATTAACAGGAAATTGCCCTTATTTTTCAAGCTACAGAAGAGTATTTACCAGGCCCAATTACAGCTGACTTTCTTGGTCCAAGAGTGGGGAAGCGGCCACTCTTGCAGGGGCGAAGTGAGCCGGCAGGGGCACCTCTGGCAGGAGGACGGGTCTCCTGCTCCCATTCGATCACTGGCCCCATCTCTCGATGTGAGACCAGAGTTGAGGTTTTGTAGGATCAGGAAAGGGGGGCCGCACTGCCCTCCTCCTTTCCACCCCTCTTTTCTCTCACAGCCCCCGCAGGCCTCCTTCTTGGGCTCTTTGTCTGTCGGTCTGTCTGTTGGCTTTCTCTCTGCTGGCTCTCCAGCGTTCGTTCTCTCTCGTTCTCTCTCTCTCTCTCTCTCTCTCTCTCTCTCTCTCTCTCTCTCTCTCTCTCTCTCCCCCCCACCCCCTCGGCTCACGTGACCGCCTGCTTTCAACGGCTCCGATCACCTCTTCCTGAGGCAGCACCTTCAGTTGGTAACTGGAGACACTCGGGTGTTGGGGGCAGGATGGGCTTCCTTCCTCCGCGTTTTCCTCCTCGCCTTCTCCGGCAGCTCCAGCCGCTCCTCCGGCTGGGCCTCGGGCCCACCACCCCTCCGGCCTCTCCCAGCCCCCACAGTGCTCACTGCCCTCCCCTCCCTTTCCTCCCCCCACCCCGCCCGGGCCTCCCTTCTCTCCGCTGCCAGCCCTCTTTGGGGAGGGGGCTTCAGCGCGGTGGTCAGACAAAAGGGCCTGGACGAACTCGGGGGCACCCTCTGAGGCGCCCCACCACGTGACCCTCCCTCCGCGGGCCGCTTGCAGCTTCCCCTCCCCAGCTGGAGGTCTGGGGAGTTTGAGCCCCGAGACACGGTCCTTTTCGGGCCTCTTTCGCGCCACTCGTTCAGCCGCGGGTGCTGAGCCTCCCGGCGCCTCGGACACCAAAAAAATGCACCGGGCGCGGGTGGGGGAGACGCTGCGAGGACTGAGGCCGCTCTCTCGGTTACCAGACTGGGCACCAGCCAGCCTAAGCGAGGAGACTCGAGCCCCGCCGTCAGAAGGCTCCTTGTCCTGTGGAAGTGAGAAGGTCTCCAACTTCAGGGGGCCTGAGTCAGATGGGACAAACTCAGTCACCCTCCCCTCTGCAGTATAAGATCAGTAAAAAGAAAAAAAAAAAGGACGAGTCCAAAAGTGTGATGAAAGTGCTCTGCAAGCAGAGCTGGACCTACATGTTCATGAACTTGCGCAGAACTAGATTGTTTTCCTGCCCATCTTGCCCGGCACTTAGCAAGCTGCTGCTCCGGAGCCTACCAATCCCCGACAGCAAATTTCAGAATTAGAAGTGAACTCTCCTCTCATTCCATTCCAGGGTAAACTTTTCAACAAAGGCTATTTAAGATAGAAGTTATTAAGTGAATCAGACAAAACAAGTTCAAAGCTGTGTCGCTGTAAATGCACACTTAGCTAGTGGCTATAGCCAGGATACTAGCCTGATCCTAGACACCATGGGTATTCATTTTAGAGCCTAGGGCGGGACAGTTTCCTCCGAGCCCCACTCCCAGCTGAGTACTTAAAACCATTTTTGGCAATAAAGCTAAACACCCTCAGGGGATATTGCCTGTGGCCAGAGCCACACTTGCTGCACCTTTGGCATACCCCAGGCCAATCCTGATTACAAATTACCCAAATGCTGAGAAGGGAGAAGGAATTCCATCCTCCAGGATCTTAAGGAGGGCCTTGGGCTGAGAAATGCTCCAAGCTTGACAGGTGGGTACCACGCAAAAAAATACTTACTTGCAACGAAACCGAAGAAGAATGGTCACCACAGCTATAATTTATTGAGCAATTAAAAAGTGCCAAGTACATAGTACACCTCATATTTAATCCAAATAAGTCTCATGTGGTAGGTACTATTGTTATCCCTTTTAACAGATAAGGAAACTAGCTCAGAGAAGGTAACTTGAAGAAGTCATAAAGCTGGTTAGTGGCAGAGTTGGGTTTGGAATCCAGGTCTGGCCATCGCCCAAGTTTGGGCTCTTAACCACTATATCATCCTGCCTCTTTTCCCACAGAGTGTGATTCTAAAACTCTCCCAGAAGGAACAGGGACAATCATGGGCCAGGGCACAAACTTGCTGGAAATGGGCTATTTACCAAAATGTAGAGGGCTCAACAGGGACCCAAAGTCATCCTGCTGGCTTCGTAAATGCCTCAGACTCCCAAATAAAAGTCCAGACTCCTAGAATCCGAAAGATGTGTCCGATCTGCCCATCCCCACAGAAGTCATCCCACTTCTGGTTTCTGTTATTTCTGGGTAGTGGCAAGATTTGCAGGATGCCAAGCCTTGAGTGAGCTTCCTGGAGACAGTGTTATGCGGTGTAGGGGTGGGCTTGATAATGGACCCCCGCTGCCCTACCCCCAGTCCTCCCTGGAGGGAGGACAAATAGGCCCATTGATTCTAAACTCTCCCAGAAGGCATGAGAGTAATGACTCTGGACTGTGTGATGCCTACACCACCTTTGACCTCCCCACTGACCCCTGCCCTGGGAGGTTCCAAAGGCCACAAATCTCTGTTGCTTGTGGGCCATGTAGTTTGTGGCTGTTTGTAGTTTTGGAAGGGAGAGGAAAATGACAGGGGTAGGAGACACTGCTTCTCACTGTTCTGGGCTTCATGAGAGAACTAACAAGGGGCAGGCAGGGCCCCTTCCAAACCCTGCCAAGACACACCGCAAGTACTGATAGGGACTCCATCATTTATTTTTGAAAGCAGCAGGGCGTTTGGCTCATTTGCATAAATGTTTGCACTGTCTGCTACATTTTGGTTCTAGAGAAGGGCACCAGGCCACAGACCACACATAACAGATCTGTAACTGGGCATCTCAAGCCTGGCCCTGGCTAGGTGAGTTAACCAGCCAGCCAACGATGGCCCCTCATCCTTTGTGTCTATTTTTGAAAGTCCCTCTAAGCGCAGAGTCCAACACCAAGATATGTGGCAATAGTAAGGTCTTGCCCCTAGTGGGGTACTTCTAAGCCAGATGTGTAGGTGAACGGATAGATTAGGTAGCATTTTGACTCGGAAATGCCTGGGAGTCTGGACTTCTGATTTCTGCTGCTCAATAAAGAAACATTTATTGAGTGTTATATATGTGTCAGACACTTTACTAGGCACTGCGATAATGTGGCAAATATCAAGACCCTATCTCCATCATTGAGGCACTCATAGTCTAGCACAGGTGACAGAAACATGATCAGATAACTCTAGAGCAGTGTGCCATCAGAGAGAAGATAAGAGAGGATTGCTAAAATAACATTCACCTAGTGGGGGACAGAGTCTGGAGAGACTTGGATGCAATTGATCAATGTGAGTCTTAAGCATCAACCCTCCCCATCTCCAAGCTGTTTTAACCTCTCAGACAATTGACTCCTTGAGTGAACTCAGTAAATGTTTAAGCTCTCTGGGCTGCCTCAGTTTCATCTTCAAAATGGGAGCGATAATCTGGGAAATGGGCCCCTATGTGTCCTCTGTGCCCTACCCCCCATCTTGGTTGGTCCTATATCCAACATCCATCCCAGAGTGAGAGCATCATTTCCAGTTTCCTCAAGATGTCATGCAAAAATGTGGCTGAGCCTGAGAGTAGGGAATTTTGAGAGGTGGTGGGAGTGGAACGGAGGTGCGGTTACGCGCAGAGGGTGTGGCCCCAAAGGAAGGTACCGGTAGAGTTGGGGGTTAACCTTCTATTCTGACGTAACCATCTTTATGTGCCTAAAGTAGCAGCATCGGGGAGGAGAGTGAGGCTGCTAGGGAAAAGGCAGCTCAGGACCAGCAGTCAAGTGTCGCCTGCTTCGGCACCCTCGCCCCCATGCAATTCATCTTGAGGACAGAGGCACTGAGGGACGGGTTGTCCTTTCCAACTTCCACCCCTCAACAATTGGGATCGTCTTAGTTTCTTTCTGGAGTTGAGCATTTGCCCACAATTTTTTTTTTTAATCTTAAATCCGGCTCACCTTTGGGGAGGGGGTCACCAGTTCCATTACGTTTTCCCCACGCTAAGTAAAGGATTTTCTTTTAATTATCGTAAGCGACTCCTTCAGGGTTTCTGGGTGGCACGGGAGTGCTGGGCCGAGTCGGCGCAAGCCCGCGGCGCTGTCTCTCCAGGATTTCCTGCACTCGGTAAGCGGAGGTCTGCTCAAACTTCAGCCTCCGACGAAGGCAACGCGGCTTCCCTTTAAACTGCACCAGCTCCTGGCCCCAGCCCATTGGGCCGCCTCTTCCCCTCCCCCTCCGCCTCCGCCCCAGCTAAGGCTCCGCCCCGAGCCCTCAGCTTAGAGGCCTCCCTGCCACCTGCCCGCTGCCCATCCCACATGCAAAGCGTGACCGCGGGGGAAGGCAGCCGCGCGCTCCCATACCGGCCCCGCGCCGCGGTGACCGCCAGCAGCTCGTCTACCCCGGCCTTCTGCGCCTACCCAGCATGCACTTCCAGGCCCCGAGCTATCTCGGAGCTGCAGCCCCGAGGTCAGAGCGACCGGAAGAAACAGGAAGTTTGGGACAGTCCTAGTCGTGGGGCCGGGAGCCCTAAACGGCAAGGCTCTGCACTCGGCGCTGCCTCTCCCTCCCGCCTCCCTCAGGCGGACTTCCCTGGGGTCCGTTTCGGGGGCTGGCCTGAATTCCAAAAATCCAGATGTGTTTGGGGGTCATTCAAGGCACACTCCCAGGGTTCTCTTCGCCGTAGCATCTCTGGGCTTTCTGGATTGAAGGGTGAGAGGAGAGAAGTGCTCCTGCCCTGATGGAGTGGTAGGCCCTAAGGGTGGTTCGTCTTCTGCCCGTGGAGAGGGAGAAATATTGGATGGAGGAATAGGGCTGGAGATTAGCCTTCCAGGGCCATCTCTAGGCAGGTAGGGCAGAGATTGGAACCTGGTGCTGAGCCCAGGGTTATTGTCTCTCCTCACCTCCACCACTTAGCTCAGCTCTAATCTGTCCCCTACACTAAGGCTGCCTCTATTATCCTCAGCAATCACATCACTAAAGGGCACGGCTATTCACCAGGGGCCCCTGGCAAGGGAAAGGGAATGCCTAATGCGGCCCCATTCCTTGGATAGGAAAACGCAAAAAGCATACCCTGTTGAAAGTGTCTTCCATCCGCACACCCCTTTGGCCAAGCAGGAAGGACTAGAGTCTCAGTTCCCTTGGCCTCTCTCTCACTCTCCATCCCCACCCCAACATGAGCTAAACCATTGCCTCAGGTAACCTCAACTATCCCTTCTTAAGCCTCTTGCTGGCCTATAGTTGAGAGGGGTCATAGTTCATGGTGGATCCTAGTGGGCTATGTTGATCCTAGCACTTTGCTTGGCCAATCCTTTCCAGGTTGTGCAGACAGGCCTTTTGTGTGGAAATGCTCATTCTCTTCCCATAGCCTTACACTCCTAGCCAGGGAATCCTCACTCCCAGCTCACTGTGGGTTTCTAAGTTCTCCTGGTGGCCTTGACTCAGTGTGCATCTTCCTAGATTTCCTGAGAGGAAGGGGAGCAAGCGGAACAAGAATGGGTATTTTGGAAATAGGAAAGTGAAGGTAAAAAAAGAAAAAACTCATTGGCTATAGAATGATCGTGAGACTGTCACAGACACCCCCAGGCAGAATCAATTGCTCTTTCCTCTGTGCTCCCATAGCATAGAATTTATACCTCTATTATCACATTGTATTGTAATTATTTGTTTACATGCTTCTCCCCCCTGCTAGACAGTGAGCTCCTGGAGGGCAGAAACTATGCCTTATTCATCTCTGCAGCTCCCTACACAGATCTTAGCTCACAAAAGGGCTGTTGGATTAATGAACTAGAAATGGAAGGGATTCAATTAGATGACCTCCAGGATATCATTCAGCTCCAATATTCTGTGATGCAATTTAAACATGTACCTATAGATATACTCACATACATGTAAACACACAAACAGAACAAAAAGACAATCACCATCATGCCATAGTCTGGGCGTCAGTGTAAGACAACTGCTTGGAAAGTGAACAGATGTTACATGATGCCAAGTAACTGGCCTTTTGAAAGTTGAATCTCCAAATCTAAACATCTGAAGTGTTGACAGCCAACATCACAACTGATTTGGCTGATTTTCCCCCCACTGCTGTGACTTTTAAAGCAGCCACAGCCATACATGTAGAAATAGTGAACATTTGAGCTGAAAGGGCCCTCTGAGATGCTCTGGCACGAGTGTCTTTATTTTACAGATGAGAAAGTCCAAAGTCAGAAGCAGAAATGTCAGTCCCGCATTCTTGCCACTTGGAGCATACACATGTATGACATATGTTTGTATGGAGACACCTGCCTGGACCTGCACACATGGCTGCTGACATGCATAACCGTGGGTGCATCCCCAAACCTGCTACCACGATACCTTGGCACACGCTTTCCCCAACAGCTCCCTAGCAACTGAGGACAACTTCACTCCCATATGGCTGCTGATCAGTGAAGGAAAGACAGGGGTAACCTAGGACTGGGCAGCCCTTGCCAGTGTGAAGGAGACTGAGAAGTGAGAAGTCTACAGGTTTGCAGCTGTCATTTAATGTGCTCAGTTCACTCAGCTCCCCTTGGCCTCACCTCCGTTTGTAGAGAGTGAGGAGAGGAGACATTCCGGGCTCATTCCAGGAAGCCATGTGCATGCTGCAGGTGTGGTATGCAAGTAAGCAGCCTGCTTCCAGCTGCTGCCTTGCACTTCAAGGGCTGACAGGCAACCCCCTCCCCCCAAACAAAACTCTCTACCCACTGCTGGCCTCTCATCACATGGGCATGATTAAGGAAACCAAGGGCTGTCGCAAGCCCTTTTCAAAAGGAGGGAAATTATGGCTTTTTCTCCACCTTGCCTGCCCACCTTTTCCTAGGGGAGTTTCTTCCCTCAGATCCACC
This sequence comes from Pteropus vampyrus, assembly GCF_000151845.1. Taxonomy (NCBI): domain Eukaryota; kingdom Metazoa; phylum Chordata; class Mammalia; order Chiroptera; family Pteropodidae; genus Pteropus; species Pteropus vampyrus. Next base: position 798,577 of record NW_011889347.1, read on the forward strand.
TCTAACTGGAAGCCAAGGCTGATTTCACACCCCACCCACCTCTGGTCGCCCCATTACAACATGCTCCTTTAATGTTCCCTTGGCTAGTTTGCACACTAATCATTGGTGCCTAGTCATTGTTCCCCAGCAGGGTCCTCTCTCCCACCTCCACCCCACTTAGCATGAGCCTCCCATCCTTGCTTTTTGTAAAGTGCTTTATAACTTTCAAAGCACTTTCCCACACATGTCTTATTTCAGTTTTACCACAACCTGGCAAGGCAAGTATTAGTAGCTTCATTTTAGACACCAGGAGAAGCTCAGAGAAGATAAGCCAGCTACCCAACGTCGCACAGCCAATACATGGAATGAGGCGGCCATACCTCCATCTTTGACTACAAAATACAGACTTTGCCCATGCTACCACCCTAATTCTCAGTTGATGTCTGGCTCCCCAAAGGGAAGGAGCTGTCTTTCTGCTTCCTTTGTACCTCCAGGGTGCCTAATATGGGACTGGCTCTGAACACAATGGGCATTCAGAGGCCCGGGTAGACAGACAGATGATACAACCAGCCAGCAAATACTGGAAGCTCCAGGAAGGAAGAGGCACTTGCAGACAAACACTGTGGTGTACCACCGGAGCCTTTCCAGCAGTCCACCACTTACGTCTCTTATCCATTCTAACTAGCTCAGAGAGAGCAGGGCCAAGGCCAGAGAGGAGAGCATCCCTATCGTGTAGACCCTGGCTCTCCCCTCCCCTTCTCCTTTGGGGCTTCGGAGCTCATGAATTAAGCGAATATTGGAACTAGTCGTATACTAGTCAGAGAGGGATTGTTGTTTGGGTCCTTCTTTACGGGGACAGATTGCGCCGATACAATGCCCCAAGGCCCCAGCTCTTTCGTGCCGGCTGGCTTGGGCTGACGGCGCCCCCCTTCCCTTTTATGAGTCTCAGCTGATTTCCCTTGAGGGCAGCCCCACTAGGCACCCCCCACATACACACCAATCGGACTCCCTTAAGGTACCTGGGCCCCGCCCCGACTGTCCTCAGGGGCGGAGCCAGCCCTAGGGCAAGCTGGGGCAGGAAGTGGTTGCAATTACACACTCCCGCCCTGCACTGCCTGCCACTGCCAGAGAGACATTGCTAACTCGGCCAGCCTCAAACGCCAGGGTAGAGGCTAGAAGAGGGCTCAGCCAGGGACTCCCGGGCTGGAATGAAGCTCCTTTCTAGAAAGAAGGGAGTATCCAAGGCTGGGCAAAAGCTGGAAGCCTCAATTAACTGCTGGTTACATCCAGAGATGAAAGGTGGGGGTCGTGGGTCTTTGTTCCCACCCCAGCATGGCAGTCACTCAGCACCCTCATCTCTTTTAATCCTGGCCACTAGCTAAAGGCAACTTTTCCCTGATGTTTGGGTCTCCTGCTCTCAACTGCCAGGACAGCACGCCCTGATCCCTCCTACCAGGATAAGACAGGCTTTGATCCTCTTCTACTGTAAAACACCCGAGCTTTATAACCCCCATTTGTCCCTAGTTTCTTGGGCATTCCCATTGGAGTGGGCTCGGCCATGTGGAGGGTGTGACTAGTGTGGCCACAGGCATGAGCTAAGGGCTAAGTGCTGTGTACAGAGAGGGATGGGGGAGTTTGAGAATGTTTGGCTGGGACGGCTTCAGAACTCTCTGGGGTAGGCTTTCACTGAAAGCACCTTTAGCTCAGAACATTGAGGCTACATTGGTGGAATGGAGGTAGAAGGGGGCTCAGTGAAGAGACGGAGGAATGAAGAAGATATGGGAGTATAGGAGAGAATGGGATAAGTGAAGTAGTTAGGTTAACAACAACAAAAAAGCCTAGAACTCAGTGAATACAATGGGGCTTCTCTTTGCCCTTCACTAGCATCTTCTTGCAAAGTCCCTGGTTCCCTGGGTATGTCTGCACTCTACAAAGCCTGCACTCAGTGGTTGCCTCCCCAGCTTCAGAGCCCCATTTCACATCCTACTATAAAAACTTCGCATTGCCCTCCTTTACTTTTCCTATTGACATTGCTCCTCTTCTCCCAGGCTAGGACTGCTCAATCTGCTGAGGTGGGCTGGGCTCACTTTGGGGCTGCCCAAAGACAGGCTTTCCCCTTCCCATCCCGCCCATCCAGGTAGGAGCCAAAGGCTTTGTGGCCCAGCTTGGAGGGGTGGTGGACACTACTGATCAGCAGGCAGCCCTTTTCCCTGGGGTTCCAGGCTCCAGGGAGACTGAGAAGCTGAGTCATAGGCAACTTCAAGCTCCACAGACAGGTAGCAAGAGAAAGAGGGGAGAAAAAAAAGAAAAAGATACAAAAAAACAAACCCATCATGCTGCCTATTACCAGGGGACTGGAGGGACTCAACCCTGCCTTCGTCTTGCTTCACTCAGTGATGGAGCTCACAATTAGAAGATTGTCTTTGAATATGAAAAATGATGACAGGACACTGGATCAAATAAAAGAATAAGGATAGAAGTGTTTTGTAAACTATTAAGTTTTATAAAGATATGAGGGATTACTGTTATTACTATGCATTACAAATTTTCATTTTGCTCCCATGGATCTGGTTTATTAAATACTCTCTTTAATAGAGGAGCATGACACAACCAGGTTAGCTCTGGGGTTTTTGAGGCCCTGAGTGAAGCATCGTGTGTGTGTGTGTGTGTGTGTGTGTGTGTGTGTGTGTGTGAAAGAGAAAGAGAGTCAGAGAGACAGAGACATACAGAGACAGAGAGGGAAGGTAATGAGAGGGAGTGACTGGGTGGAACCCCTTCTCTCAACATTTATACCCTGACAAAATGGGGTTGTAATGAACGAGAAGGAGAGACATTAAGGGGGGAAAACTAAACAAATCATATGGTCAGAGAGGTCTAGGAGACAAGTCTTGTTCTATCCGTACCCTCATTACACAGAACAAGCTGGGGAGAGGAGCTTGAACTCCCAATGTCTGTCTGCCAAATGAATGACTGATGGCACAAAATGAGGGAGGAGTGCGCCAACCTTTCTGTCTTCACTGCTGCCACTATAGTGCTGATTATGTGCAGCTGAGTCTCAGCTCCTTGTAGCTGCAGGAGTCATGTCCTACCAGCCCAGTCCTCCAAGTGCTGGTGAGTCTCCAGAAGTCTGTGACAGCAAGTCACCATACCCCTGATGTTTCTGCCACAACTAGAGGCCTGGTGTTCAAAGGCCAAGCACATAGCTAAGGTCACTTGCACCACATGTCACTGCTATTTGATTCACAGGGCCCTCCAGGTTCTTGCAAAGGCTCTGGACAGTTCTGAACATCAATCAACAAATAAATGGGGTCATGGATGGAGAAGCACTTGGTGACTTTCACAGCCCCATAAAATATAAGGGATTATTGCATTATATTGCAAAAAGAGATTCAGATTCTTTGAGGGTTGTGGTTATTTGGATTTTGGCAAACAGGAGTTTACTTTGTTATAAAATAAGTATGTGTGGAGTATCTGCACATATGCATGTTCAGGATAAGACCCATAGATAGAAACTTACCTTGCCAAATGGCACAGACAAAGATTCATTTAGACCATGTAAAGCCAATATTGGTAAGTTAACAAGAAGCCCCTGGCCCTCTTTTTCAATATGCTTTTATATAGGTGCTTTCATTAGCATCTTCCCACAACAGTATGCCACTGTTAAACCCCTCTGACTTGCGTTCGGTGAAATAAAGCACACAGTGAGCTTGAAGGAATCTACTTTTGAGACTTGCAGGCTTTGAAAACTTTGCCTGGGATAAATTTTCAGGCACAAAAAACATGGTCTGTGCAGGTCTTGGCAGGACACTCCAGACTCATTTCAACTTCCCTCCATTCTCTGCCCTCATGGTACAGCTCTACAATGCCTCCATAACAACCTCCAGAATAAGAAGAAGGTTCCCTTTCAGTCAGTCATTCAATCAACAAACATATTTTGAGTGCTTTCCCAATGGTACCAGGCCTTCTGCTAGGCCCTGGGGGTACAAAAATGTAGAAGCTTTCATCTCTCACCGTCCACCTCTCAACTCTCAAGCAACATGTTTTGTGGTATCTCTTCCCCTTCAAGGCTCTCCTTGATGTTCATTTTATTCTGCTAAGCGAAGTCAGTATGAGTGGTTTTAAACCCAGCCTGGTTGTTTAGTCTCTGATGGGGCAACGAGGGTCCCCTTTGGAAAGGACAGTACTCAGAATATCAAATAGGACTCTCAGACATAGGGAGCAGGTATCACAAACCTCCAGAGGAGATGCAAGAAATCCTGAATCTTTTTTTTTTTTTTTTTTGTCCACACCCTTGGAAAGTCAGGAGAAAAATCATGCGATCAGCATTGTGTTGAAACAGTATTCTCACCTCAGATTCTGACAAAGCAGACACTTAGGGTCTGGAAGGACTCTCTGGTAAGTCCAGCTTAGGCAGTTAAAGGGCTATCTTTTTGGTCCCCAGTACATGGCCATGTACATCCTTGGTGGGGAAACTCTAGTTAGTTAACTAGAACATTCAGGCAGAATGACATACTGGATTTTGGAATTTTCTAATTTATTGAAGGTTCGCCTCCAACTCCTTTCTTGTTTAGTTGCTTGGTGTGGTAAATCTACCTAACATGCATGAACCCCCTTTATAGATTATCAGTAGAGTCTACTGAGCAACTTGATGGAACCTGGCTTTTTTGACTAGGTGTCTTGCAAGAATTTGTGATTAATGGATCCCAAACTGGGGTCCCTGAGCCCATAAAAGCCTGAGAGAGAGTCTATAAATTACGTCTGTATTTCATAAAGTCTAGTGAAATGTACCCGCATGAAGCTGCAAAGGTTAACTACAACGTCAAGTGTTTTTGGCTTTGGCTGGAATTAAATGACCTCTGTGTGGCTCTCTCAGACTGATCTGAAGTTATGGTGCAGTTTTATATGTATCTGATACATTTTCAAGTGGCAAATTATTACTTGAAAATACATTCTGTTTACATAGATAAGCACTTTGAACACAGAGAGTTAAAAGCATAGACTCTAGAATCAGGCTGCCTGGATTCAGATACCGACTTGAAAACTTATTAGCTTGGAATGGATAAACAAATTATAATACATCCATATGACGGAATATTATTTGGCCATCAAAAGGAATGAAGTACTGATGCATGCTACAATGCAGAAGAACCTTGAAGATATCTTGCTAAGTGAAAAAGGCCAGAAACAAAAAGCCATATATTATGATTTTACTTAACTGAAATACTTGGAATAGGTAAATCCATAGAAACAGAGGGTAGATAGGTGGTTGCCAGAGTCTGGGGGGAGCAGGGAAATCAGAACAACTGGTTAGAGGGTATGGAGATCCATCTTTGGGTGACGAAAACATTTTGGAACTAGGTAGAGGTAGTGGCTGCAAAATATTGTGAATGTACTAAATGCCACTGAATTGTTCACTTTAAAATGGCTAATTTTATGTTATGGAAATTTGACATAACATTTTAAAAAATCTTACTAGCTGGGCAACTTTGGGGAAATCATTGAAACTCTTTGTACCTCAATGTCTTCATCTATAAAAGGGGAAAATAATAGCACTTACCTTATGAGGTTGTTATGAGTATTAAATGAGTTACTATTTTTAAAATCCTTAGGACAGTATCTGGCGTATACTAAGTGATATAAAACTGTGTGTTAAATGGAATCCATGAGGGGAAAGAAACAACAAAACCCTTGGTAGTGAAAAGTTTGGGGATCTCTGGTGAAGATGAAAATGGAAAAAGTATTAACTGTCTTTCAAGGTGTAGTCCAAGAGTCCTCTGATTTCGAATTCTCAGTAGGGATTGCTAGAAATTCAGAGTACAAGGTACCACCCCAGACCTATTCAATAAGACCCTGCATGGGAGGGTGCCTTAGCATCTGACTTTTAACAAGCTCCCCCAAACCATGATTCTTATTTATTTATTTTTTAAGGTGAGGCAACCCTTGTTTGACCTCACAGATTGCAAGAAGCTTGCCAGCTTATAATTCCTTATTTTTTTTATTTTTTACAACTACAGCACTTGGTCTTCCTAGGTGGTCTTCCATCCAAGTACTAACTAGGCCTGACCCTGCTTAGCTTCAGAGATAAGATGGGATTGGGCTTGTTCAGGGTGGCATGGCCGTAGACTCAATGATTCTTATGTATATTAAAGTTTGAGAAAATTTGATGTAAGAGTTTAGACTGAATGCACACTGAAGGCAAAACACTGCTCCTTAGATTTTTAAAAAATCTAAATCCCAGGTAACTTGGTTTTTAATCATCTTGTGACTTTCTTCCTCTGGAACTTCTTGAAGTTTAATGAGGAAGAACTGACACACAAGGATACATATAAATATACACACCTGAAATAAGAATGGTATCTTCACCGAGTTATCTATAGCAGCAAAACTATGTGCTTATTCTATTCATGCTGGAAGCACTATGTTGGGCTGCATGGAGGACACAGTAAAACATGGCTCTTGCCTCAGATACTTACAGATGATAAGAAACAAGATGGCTACTGAAAAGGCTGGTTGATTTGAGAAGTGTGGTGTGTGTGTGGGGGGTGGGAGACAGCAGGGTGGGCAGGACTTGAGGGGACCCAGGCCCCCACTGGATGCCTATTGTCGATCAATCCCAAAGTATTCGTGGATCCTGTCTGCTCAAACGTTGTCAGGTGCTGGGGAGAGGGGGGATGCTGCTTTCTATGACAAGGTGCCTGCCCTCAGATGGGAAGTAGAACTAAGGCACAGAGCACAGAAAAACACTAAGTGCTAAGTTGTAGTGTACTTACCCACAGGGCCAAGAGTTCAGAGGCAAAAGCATTCAGAGAAAGCTTTGTGGAGGTGGGGCTTGAAGAACTTGGCCAGGTGGAAGAGAGCTCAAGTGTAGGCATAGGGATAGGAGTGAGAAGGTCTGTGTGGTTCAGGAGGGCACCTTAGTCCCATGCCAACATCCCTAAGCCTCCACAGAATCACCACCACAGCCAGAGAAATGCAGCTGCTCCAGGAACTGGAACTGGGTGAGCACCCGCTAAACTGGGTGTTATTCTCAATATTATTTAGCCTCTTTGGGGGAAAAATAATAGTTTTACTGAAAGTTCTTGCTAAATTATGTATGTAAGTATGTATGTATGTATGTATGTATGTATGTATGTATGTATGTATGTATGTATGTTCAGGCTGTGGCTTTTATTCCTAGGCTTGAATTAAGCGGTGCTCTCAGATTCTGAACTCTTTAAAAACTTCTCGTATTAAAACAAACAAACAAACAAACAAACAAACTGCTGTGAGGGCATCTATTAGGTGTCAGGCACTGTTCTAAGTGCTTAACACACAAGAACTCATTTGATCCTTGTAACATTTCCAAGTGTTTACTAGCTACTATTTTATAAATGAGGAAACCGAGGCTTAGAGAGAAGTTAAGTGTCCAAGATGATGTCTCTAGAAAGTGGTGAAGCCAGGATTCAAACCACCATGTCAGTCTAACTTCAGAGACTGTGTGTGTAACCATTAAATGGAAGGAAAAAGACAAAAAGAGACCAAGAGTTAAAACTGAGTCTTTAACTGGCAAGAAGGGAACCCAGGTGTGGGCCTCAGATTCCCCACTATAATACAAGAGGGTTGGATTAGGTCATCCATTCATTCATTCATTTAATAAACACATGCAAAGGGCAAGGGTGGGGGATGTTGGTGGGGAGAGGAAGGAGGCTGTGATACACAGATGAGAAATACTGGGTCCCTTTAATAAAAGGAAGTGAAAATCTAGTTGGAGAGACAGATGGGCAGAGAGTAGAAATGCTAAATAATGGGCCAAGCTCAGTTCTGTGGGGTACTCTGAGGAACAGTTAACTTCCATGGGGAGGGAGCGGGTGTCAGGGAAGGTGGCATGAAAGAGCTGGCCGGGGTAATAATGGTTGAGTGAGATTTCAACAAGCTGAGGACATAGAAAAGACTGATGGAATAGTCGAGAAAGCACTTGTCTAAAGAATGGCCAGAGGGCCAGTGGGTTAGAACAGAAGCCTTGTGAGGAACACAGAAAGAAAGGAGATTGGAACCAGATCAGGGTGGGCCCTGAAAGCTAGGTAAAGGCTTATGGACTTGTCAGTGGGCTGCCATGGCCAGTTTTTTAGGACAGATGATTTCTTACAGTCCCTTCCACCTCTAACACTGTTTGATTAAGAACCTTGTTAAATGCCTAGAAATCTTAGGGAAGGTGGGTTTGACCTAGAGAGGCCTCTGGGGTGATTTTAGCCCCCTTTCTCATTCACTCTCCTTGGCTATAAAATCTAGAAAGATTGTTGGTTGTTTATAGAGTTAAATTTCACCAGACATACTGTTTCCCCATCTAGACCCAGGACTCTGAGAGTGCAGAGACCAGACTTTCCAGAGCATGCAGTGGGCTGCTGGAATGCCTCTCCAGCAGCAACCTGCTACAGTAGCGTTTGTGCTTTTGAGATTTACAAATAGCAAGTAGAGAGAAGGAATTCTTCCCTTCAGCCCCTCCCAGGACATAAAGTGAAACACTAGAGAGCACGTAGTGTCTATAACTCATGGTCAGCCTAGTACCTTACCGGAGTTTGCAAGGCTCTTTCTCTATGTCTCTCTTCTCTGGTCCCCTTTCAGCCGGGGTGACTTAGAATGAACCCTGTCGCAGTCCTGAGACTTCACATTCCAAAACTGACTCATCTTCAACTGACTTGGATTTAGGAGATGAAGGGATGACCAGAAACTTCAAATTTGCTTCATTCTGACACTCTAAAGATCTAAATCACTGGAATTTTGTTGTTGTTGTTGTCATTGTTGTTGTTGTTGTTGTATCGTAGAGATGGGCTATTTTACCAGACAGACAAGGCCGCTGATTGTAGAACAAAGCAGAGAATTGAAACAATTATCCTATGAAGTCAGATGTTGGTTTGAGGCCTAAATTACCATGGGACCCACAAATGCTGTTTTTTCTGGTAAGCTTCAAGAGGGCAGGACCCAGGCAGGTGTCACCCCTAGCTGTCTGTACCATACCTAGGGAGGCTGGTGATGCCAGTGCTGATGATAATAACTTCTGGATGAGTCCAGTAGTTTACAGTGTATTAAATTCTTTCCCATCCATTATTTCATTTGATACTCAAAGGTGTCCCTGTGAGGGAGGTAGGACAGATGAATTAATTTCCATATTTTTGAGTGTGGGGAAGGCCCAAAACACAGTACCAGACATTAGGCTAACACTACTCAAATGTTGCGGTTTGCTTGAGGTCCCACTGCTAGCTATTGACAAGACAGGGCTAGAATCTGGTTCTTAGAACTCCCTAGACAATCCTCTTTCCATTACACCTCTCTGAGAGTCTAGTCCCAGGCCAGTAGCTATTACTGATGGGAGAAACAATTAGAAAAAAATCTGCCTGAAAAGGAATATTTTGGCAGTAAATAGAGGTGCTGTACCACATTGAAAATAACTCTGAATGTGGAGTCAGGACTACTGTGGTTGAGTCCTAGCACAGGAGCTCACTAGCCATGTGACCTTGAGCAAGCCACTCATAGGTGTTCATAGACTCAGTTTCCTCAATTACAAGTGAGGAACAAGTGAAATAACAGAAGTGAAAGGGCTTTGTTAACACTCTGATGGTGTACAAAGGTAAGGCATTATTATTATGATTATGTTGTGGTTCTAGCCTCAAATAAAATAATCATTAATATCTACATTCTCTAAAAGTTTCCCATAGCTCTCCTCATCCTGCTCCTTGGTTTCCAACATCATCTCCTGTAGGGCAGGAAGCGTGACTCCCAATAGGAAAGGGCTCAGAGAAGCTAGAGCTTTGACCAGAAACAATGATTTTGCTCCAACTTTGATTTCACCATGATGCAGCCAAATGGTGAGACATAGACAAGTGGGAGCCAAGGGGTCCAGAATCCATTTCAGCCTCAAACCAAGGAGCAAAGTGGCCCTAAGGCCCTAAGGGCCTTAAGAGAAGTGGAGATTTAGTAATTACCAGATTAATTAAAATCAGTGAAGATAGCCAATCCAAATCAAAGCAGAATTGGTGGGGCCTGCATTATCAGTCTCAATAGAGGCGACTTTCCCCTTAATAATGAATTTTTGATTCCATATGTTGATTAGTTTAAACAAATCGTTTCCAAATGATTTCCCTTGGTGCAACTTAGGCCAAAAATTTTTGAGATGTGTGTGTGGGGTGCATGGCAGGGTGAGAGTGGTCGAGTAAAACAGAGGTTCCCAAAACAAAGTAAAATGACAAGCATTATGTCCACATTACTGCAATAGAGTTAAGGTTGGTGAGGACAGCAAGACACCAGGTCTCAGACAACTGCAGCCTTAGTGGCTTGCTGTTCTCCGAAATATTCACACACATCCTTTAAACCAGGTGAGGAAGAATACTAGGCAAGTCTCAACAGCCATCTCTACAGTCCTTCCAAAGGAGAAAAGACAGCCAGTAGCTTAGAGGTGGAACCTATGGGCCTAGGAAGCAGGGAGAAGGAGGAAGACATTAATCCAGCAGGGCTTCCTACTGGTCCAAATGACCTTCTGACATCCTTAGTGGAGATAAGTATATAATAAATAATATTAATACATCTGTACATAAAGACTGTTTTCAAATTCCTGCTATTTGTTTCACGTTTTGTTTCCAAAGCCCTGACCCCTTCAGGAACTGCTGGGCACATCCCCTAATGCCCTCTAGGCTGAGGCGATGCCTTTGAAGTCCACACCACCAGCTCAGGGTTGGAGCTGCTAAGAAACACCCTAAGCCTGAAAGCAAGTCGGACCGCAGCTTCAGCTCCTCAGCAAGCTCCTCTCCTCGTAGCTAACATAAAGTCATCAGAGTTCCAATGTGGACCGCAGGCTTCTCAGCCCTTCATTTCCAGGGATGCCCTGGGATGTAAACACACAGGAGAATTTATTCCTTCGTCAGGCGAGGAGTAGTTAAGTTAAAGGGTAAGGGTAAAGGGGCTCGATCTGATGATTGAGGAGCCCGGAAAAAGTGGGCAGAAACTGAGTCCTTCTCAAGCCAGGTTTTCGACCCGGAGTCCTGCAGACGTCCCCTTTACAGACTTTTCGTCTCCCTTCTCCTCCTTCCTTCCTTAGGCCCCTCGCTCCTATCTCTCCCCCCCTCCGCACCCCGACCCCTGCCCCCGCCAGATGCCTCTACGCCCAGGCCGGGGAATGCCCTTTGAGGGCGGCCCAGAGGTTTTGCAGTCTCGGAGGTCGCCACCAAGGGTGGGCCTCCCCGCAGACGCGAGAGGAGGCAGCGAGTCCCGGCATTTTCCCTTCCTCAGCACCTGTCCCACTTCAGCTCTGGGGCTGGGGCTGCGCCCGCGGGCTGCCTGGGTGCCTGAGCGCCAGAGCCCTGCATGGAGGTCGCCCGGGTTAGGGAAGTGGGGATCCGGGAGAGGGGCGGGGCGTCTGGCGGGGGCGTTCCCCCTCATGCAAGACCCTACGTCCCCCCATACACTGAGTCTAAACGGAGCGAGAGAATCACACATAAAGCACGAGCGAAAAGGCTTGCTCTCCGACCCCGAGCGGCATTGCTCAACCCCCCCCCTTCCTGGAGCTGGGGGCTGGCTGGGGAAGGTGGGTCCGTTCTTCCCCCGTAGCCGGTGCGGGGTCTGTGGCTGCCCCGCGAGGTTCCGGCTTCCCTGGAGCTGGCAGGGGGAGCCCCAAGAACTGCAGGCCCGCTCCCCCTTCTTCCTCCTCCTTCCCCTCCTCCCCCACGTGTCCTCCCGGAGCCCAGCGGCCAGATCCCAGAAACCCCCCCGCAGCCACCTCCCTCCTCCTCCTCCTCTTGCCGCTTCACCCGCTTCCTCCGCGGCGTGGAGAGGAGCAAAGTTGCGACAGCGGCCGCGGGCTCTGCCCAGGTGAAGGGGGCGCGGTGGGGGGTGGGGGGGACAGTGCGGCCCTGCTGCGGGGGCGGAGGGAAGATAAAGAAACTTGCTCTCTGCGGCTCTCACCCCGCGCGGGTTCGGATCTTGCGTGGACCGAGCCCTCGTGGCGAGACGCGGCAACGCCACAGGGACCGAGGCCGGCACCGGGACCTGGACCCGGACCCGGACCACGCGCCTGGGCCGGATTGGCGGGCGCAGGCAGAGGGCCAGGCCAGCACCCAGGCAAGGGCGGGGTGTGTGGCGGTACACCGGACCGAACCGGGGACTCCGATGGCCTAGGCGCGGGCCGAACCCGGACCGAGCCGAGTTGGGTGGCGAAGTAGGACGTGGATTCGGGGGCGGGGCGCGGCGGGAGGGGGAAACCAGGCCTGGCCGGACTGGCCTGGGCGTGGGGGCGGGGGGCGAGTTCGGGGCACTTGCTGGGCTCCGGACCGAGCGGTAGGGCGGGGCGGTGCTAGGGGCTGGGCTGGACCCGCGGGGAGAGGGCGAGGGGAGGGAAAGCCGGGGGGTGGAGTAGGGGCGTGGAGTTGCGAGCGGGGTCTGGCCTCGGCCGGGGGCGAAGGTAGATCCGCGGGGCCGCCAGCGGAGGGAGGGAGGCCCGCGGCAGCTCGGCGGCGAGGAAGGCCAGCTTCCGCGGAGTTTGTGCCTGGGCTTCCCGGGCTCCCGCCGTCTCACGCGCACAGATGGGTTTAGGGGACTGACTGGTAAGTGACTACGAGTGTTTGACGGTGTTCAGCGGCGATTCCGGGAAAAGCAAGGAAAGACACGGTCTGCAATTATGCTGACCGCCCCCCCCCTCACTTCGTAGCATCTGGATTCCACTCTCAGGGGGCCGCAGACCCTCCCTGCCACAACCCTTTGACTCTCCAGCACTCCCACCGCCTAACCCTTTCCTTGGCCATTTGACTCTCCTACGGGTATGTGTTTGGGGGTGGACGACAGCGAGGGGTATACTTTCCCTCCCACCGCAGCAGCCTAGTTGGTATCTTATTCCTACGTGTAGTGTCGCTTCGAGTCGCGTGGACATTGAGGTATAGATAATCTACTACCCACTACCCCCCCAAAGCGACTTGATGGCTTTTAGGGAAAGGGACAACCCCCTGGATTTCCATGCCTGGGATGAGGTTTTAGGATTGGGATTCACCTCCAGCTCACTTCCACTACCAACCCCTCTTTCTCTGTGAGACATTTCCACGGGGATCCGAACTTGGGTGGGTGGGTGGGGGGAACGGGAGTATTAATGTGCTTTTCTATCACTACACAGGTTCGGCGTGGCCAAGGACGGCTAGTCTCGGAGGGAAAGTAGCCACCAGTCCAACTCGGGTCGTCCCCACTACTACCTCGGTGAGGAGGGCAACGCTGTGAAGGGGATGCTGGTGGGTAGGGGCCCAGCATAAGGGAGGGGGCTGGGTAACCGCCCCCAGAGGACTCTGTTTCTTAGCGGGGAGGGACACTCGAGCCTCAGCTTCAGAGGAGGGGTTCCGGGGAGGGAGAAGGGGGTGGCAACGACGGGGGGTGACGGGAAGAAAGAGGGAATCACGCTCTGCCAGCAAGGAGAGCCTCCCTCAGGCCCTTCGGAGAAGGGGACTCAATGTGTCTGCTCTTTGATGCCCAGCAGGGGAGATCTAGGGTCTCTGGATTTGCACACTAGATTAGGCACCAGTGGCCTGAGAAAGTCAGGTTGGGGCATAAGGTGGACAGCGTTGGAAGAAAGAGGGAACCCTCAGGCCTTGGCGCACCGATCTTTTCCCTTTCTCAATCTCCTCCTTCGAGGGGCGTCGAAGGGGGGGCTTGGGACTCTTGCAGCCCCTCTGATTGAGCGCCTCCGCCTCTCCTGGGAGTCTAGCTTTTTGCCTGGCTTGCTGCAGCCACCGCTGGCTCCCTCTCCGGAATCCGCTCGGTCCTCACAGCGATCCCCTCCTCCTCTGCTCCCCTCCCAGTGTCACCGGGGCTGCTTGGCTCTGCCCCCTTCGCCGCCGCTTGCTCCCTGCTTTCGTCCCTCCCTCTCTCGCTCGCTCCCTCCCTTCGCCTCCTCCCCATTCCTCCCCCTGGGCAGGGACATGTGGCATTCTGGGAGTTGTAGTCCCTTGGAGCGAGGGCTGGCGCCGCCCGCGGACCCAGCCGGACTCCACTTCCCGTCGAGCCCTGCGACCGGCACCCACTCCACCAGGCTTCGCTCGCACACACAGACACACACACACACATCGCTCTCCCCCTCACTCTTTTCGCTCGCCGCGGCTGCTGCCAGTGTGTGGCTCTGTCTCTCCTCCGCTTTGCTGAGCCCTCCCTTCTTCCTCTCAGTTCCTAGAGTCCGACCGCCGCCGCCGCCGAGAGAGAGGAGAAGGAGGTCGGTGGCGATAAGGGGCGGATAGGGGCATCAGATCGGGGCAGTATGAAGCGGGCGGCGGTACTGAGGGAGTGAGGGAGAACCCGGGTGGCGGCCTGAGCCTCCCCACGGAGCCGACCCGGGAACAGGTGCGTCTTTTTTTTCTCTCCCCCAACCCTTCCACCCCTTTTGACTGACTCCTCGGTTTTCTCGTATCCCCCCCTCCCCGCTTCGTTCTATCTTAAGCCTTTCCTCAACCCTGTCCCTTCTTCGCCCCGCGTCCGCTTTGCTTGCCCCCCGGGGGCGCCGTCCTCTCCGTGTCCCCGGACGTTGCGCTCCCTGGAGCTCGCCCTGTTCTCGCCCCTCCCTTCGGGACAGCTCCCTTCCACTTACCACCTTCGTACCCCATCCCTGCCCTACCCTACCCCCTCCTCACCCCCTTCTCCCTCGGCCAGGTGAGACTTGTTCGCCACAATTCGAGAGAGTCTTCTTCCTGGCTGGGCGGGGGTCTCCATGGAAACGGGGGTCTCATTGATCCTGGGGGGTGGGAAACCATTGGAATTACCCCACTATTCAGAACAGAAGGTGGCAGCTACGGTCTTGTTAACTACCTGGCCCCAATGCCTCCCCCCCACCCCAATCTAGGCATCCGACGATCGTAAGGGAGGCTGGCCAGCAAAGCAGGGCGAGAATGGGCTTGTTTATTTTTTTTTTTAATTTTTTTTTGGGGGGGCTGCTGTCCGTGATGAAGTCTTGAAGAGACCGAGAGAAAATACCCTCCAACCTCAGAGGGGAGGTGCGACGGGTGCTTTTCAGGGCTGCGTTCTCCCTGGTGTTGGTGTGCAGGAACCGTAGGGTAAGGGGTACCCCTAGGTGGCGGCGGGGCCTGGGTTCGGGAGTGGGAGTGCTGTGATGGGGGCAGGGGCAATTATCCGAGTCCCTGGAAAAAAGGCGGGGGATGACTTCAGAGCGCCCTGGCTCCGCTGCCCTCGCTCTAGGGGCGGGAGCCGCCGGGCCGGGCGCGGCGGGGAGGGGGCTTAAATTGAAGGAGGATGAGGTCGGGGGGCAATTCCTACTAGCCCCGGCAAGCCAGGGGGAGATCCGGCGTACAAGCTCTCCACCCGCTTCGCGCCAGGCCTGGAGGCAAGGGGTCTGAGACCGAAGCCGAGGTCTGGAAGGAGAGAGGCTCTGGTTACGGGGCCGGGTTTCGGGATCAGGGGCAATCCCTCAGCTTAGGAGGAGGGCGAGAGATGGCCACGAACCCCAGGGCTCCCCCACCCCGGTCCTAAGGGGCGTGAGAAACGGACAGGAGGCCCAGCAGAGCTGGATTGGAGCAGATCGCGGCTGGGGCGTGGGGGGGGGGCTTAGTGGTGGGCTTCGGGGGGAGCAGTCCGG
>NW_011889347.1:814370-869875 GCF_000151845.1 Pteropus vampyrus
AGGGGGCCGTCCTGGGGGCGGGGGCAGGCGGGGGGTGGAGCCCCGACGGGGGCGGTGCGAGCCGGGACGACGACCACGAAGAGCCCCGGGGGCCGGTGCATGGAGGACGAGGTGCTGGGAGAAGGAAGGGGGGGTTGGGTCCCGCGACGGGCCTCGTGGGCTTGGCTCCTCGAGGTTCTGCTTCGGGACAGAGCCCTGCTAGGGTGCCCAGAAGCCCGGGAAGAGACAGGGAGGTGAACTGGACGGTGGAGGGGGCCCTCCTCGCCAGGGTCCCGCCGAGAGGAAGGCTGGGCCAGAGGGACGTCCGGGGCAAGGCTGGGAGGAGCCGGCCGCACCTCGGCTGGGGATTTCGCGTTATGTAGGGAAAGATGTTGAAGGGAAAGGCAGGTGGGAAGCACACGGCAAACCTGGGAGGCCAACAGCACAGGCCGATGGGGGTGCCCTTCTATTCTGCCCGCACCTCCTTCCTCCCCCAGTGGAAGCACTATGTTTTTGTTTTATTGTTTTGAAATTTTCAACGTTGGTTGTACGAAGCTGTCGATGTGGTGATACTTATTCATTCTTGGTGTCTGCTAGAGTAGGCGATAAAGAAAGGCTTCCCTTGCCGAGGACACATCTAGCATAGGGTTTAGGACTTCTTTAGGTGAGTGTGGGGAGGAGGTCGGGTAACTTCGTATGACAGCTGAATACTCTCAAGCCAGTTTGGAGGTTGTTCCTGTGGCACAGATGTGGAGTACTATTGCAAAAATCTTTGGTGAGACTTTTGGGGTGCAATCGTAGGTTAGTGTTACCCTGGTAGCCCCATAGTTCTTTCAGTTTAGAAGACTATTTCTCAAAGTCACCATGCTGAAACGTTTTTTTGGGGAAATTAATGAGAGATACATTTGGGGTTGGGAGTGGGTTAGGTTTATAATAAAATTCCAAGGTTGAAGAGACTTTAAAGGTCATTTAGTTCTCCGTTTTCTGTCCTATCCTTGAAAGTTGGGATAGAGGGAGGTTTATTTTGGGGAAAATTGTAGGCAGCACAACGGAGCACAGTTTAGTTTGGTATCGCAGTACTCCAATTGGATGGTGATGTTACCATGTGATACCAAAGAGGACAGTATGCAGGAAAGAAATTTGGAGGATTCTACTGGGGAGTAAGTGGGGTAACTGAATCCTGAGAATCACCCAGAGACTCCAAATAGAAGTAAAAGATTGGAGGAGGAACCTGTAAAATTTTGATGGGGAAGCAAATTTAGTAGAAAAGACTGGGGGAGCTAGGAGGAGCCGGGGGGCTTGGTGACTCAAAATCAGAGAATCTGAAGGTTGATAGAGTTTAGGGGGGACATTACCATCTTGATTAAGCCATCTAGATATTGATAGGCAGACTCATCTTTTGATAGGGCAACTGAGGTAGCTGTCCATGAGGGTGGCTGTAGGGGACCAGAGGCACAAACTATGGGAAATAAGGTCTTACTTAAATCGACTTTTAAGAGGGCTAACTAACCTTGTTATCATCTTTGTAGCAAGGGTAAGTAGGTTTTTTTTCCCCATTCTGGCTCTGAGAAATCATTGATGGAGAAAGTGAGGGGACTCAAATGTCTGGGTTAAGAAGGACTAGTTCTTTGGAATAGGCCAACAAGGAAAAGAGGTCAGTTGTTGGGATAGCGCAGAAGAAAGCTAAGTCCCTGGTAGGCTCTGCTGTTGGAGGCTGTATTGGGCAGAGAGGAGGAGAGTTCCAGAAGAAATGGTGGCTGCACAAAGGGCACTTATAGATCTGTTTTGATTTACCAGGAGAGGGGATGGAGGGTGGGAAGGAGGATTCCTTTCTTTCTTAGTGGCATAGACTTTCTTAGGAAGCAGAAGGGCTTCCTTCAGGGGTCTCTTTGCTTTAATCATGCTGCAGTTCACTATATATGGGAAAAAAGTTTCATGCAGATGGCCGAGGGTCTCCCAATATGATGAGTCTGGATCATGGGTTTTAGAGAGGTGCTTCTTTTAGGGCAACAGAATTGTGGGAGAAAAGGACTTGAATACTAGAAAGAAGGGAGGTAAAAAGAGAAGTTAGGAAGAGGGTTGGTTGGGCAGTGAAGGGGAAAGAAAGCTTATTGTCACTGGTCCCATGTTAGGGCCAACTAAGGAAAAAGTAGAACCTTGAAATCTCCAGGATAATGTTTTCTAAAGTAAAGTTTGAAGAATCTTTAAGGCTCTTTACACTTTCATGATAGGCTCACTAAGGTGGGGCAAGAGAGAAGAGTGATCTTGGGTTAAAATAGGGTTGGGGAGAAACTGGCATATAGGAAGAAATGTAAAAATACCCATAAGGAAATAGAGAATCTAGAGATAGTATACAGGCTAAAAAGTGCAGAATGTGAGAGAAAGAGTGGAATAACTAGCTGAAGGAGGAAGATGTGTACTCAGATGCCATCTGGAGCTAGTATCAGAGAATGTAAAAACTTGACTTTGGTAGCTGCTGCCCTGGGAGAGCCCAGGAATCAGAGGTTAGCTGATATCCAGGGTTTACAAGTCTAAGCATTAATTAGAAAATCTAGACAAAGTAAGAATAGTGAATGGGGGAAGGAATTCATAGTCCTAAATAGAATACTCTTGAAGGAGAAAGGGGGAATACAGAAGTTTTTCCAGTCTGCAAGTGGGAGGAATTCTGGATATAGGAAGGTGAGTTATGGAAAGTCCAGAGTGAAACAGTATAAAGAACAGTGACCTGAGAGCCTTAGGCCAGAAGTGGAAGGTGGGGCTGGGGCATGGAAGAAAGGGGCTAAAATGTGGTAATTGGGCATCTGGAGTGGTTCATTGATTCTATTCTAGGCTGAGCTAAGTTTGAGATGTAATAGAATGGCCACAGGGGTTAGGGAGCTGTTTTCCAGCATCGACCAGAATCTGAGATTGAGAGAGGAGGAATTCACAGTAGAGTTAGTTGGGAAAGTGAACACTGGAGTGGAACAGAGAGAAAAGTGAAGAAAGTGGGAACTGTTGATGATATATAATAGACTGGAGCCGGGAGAAGCCACTGATGATTATGTAAGGGGGAAGGAAGATTCTGGACCTTTGAGTTTTCAAAAAGAAAAGAAATTTCTTAATGCTGGAGTTCCAGTTAGGTGTGAGTCTATGCTTTTCAGAAGGTTTAGCTTTAGTATGGCCAAAGAGAGGTAATAAGAGGTAATCTACTTTTTGGCCACTAGGATGCTGGTAGTGTTTTATATAATCTCACATGTGAACTGGCTTTATCAATGCCAGTTTTTTAATGGTCAACCCTAAAATAATGTAGAAACTATTCTCTTTCTAAATCTACATTTTACCACTGTTCATAACTTAAAAGCAGTCGTATAATGAAAAATTTCTTTGGTGAACTAAAGTTGAATTCTGGTCAAGAGTAAAATTTAACTCTGTTTCTCTCCCCGTAATTCAAATATGCTGTTCTGTTTCTCTCTTTTATTTTTAAAGTAGAAACCACCCTTTTCCCATAAAACATTTAAAAATGGGTAATTGTTTAAAAAGTGGCTGCAGGCTGCATGTCAAGGTCATATTTTCCCTAGTCAATGAATTATGATGAATTTGAAGAGATGATTTATTATTTATTTGTAAAACGTGGTAATTTTCAGATTTATTTGTGAGGGTACGTGAGCCAGGATATGTCTTCATTTGGATTTTAAGAAGACCTTAATTAAGCTAAGCGTCCGTGAAGAATTGAGAATACCAAGGGGCAGGCAAAGCTTTGTGTTTTGGGCTTCTTTAATGTCTGCAAAGAAACAAAATTTGCTTACCTCATTGCTAAGGTATGCCTAGAAATCTTAGTGTTAGTGCCATTTAAGGGTACAGTTGAGTTTTGTTATAATGCTGGTATTTGGGGACAAAGAGAGCAAGCAGATTTTCATTTTTCCAAGTTCTGTAGAGAAATGCACTGCACATGACTCTGATCCCCGGGAGGAGTCAGTGCACTCTATACCTAGATCCATCAGGTGCTTAGGTATCTTATGATGATGAAGCTTGGCTTGGTCTGACTCGGTCACACCATACCCAGGTTAGCATCTTACAGTGGTTCTCAAACTTTAGCATGCATCAGAATTACTTCAGGTGTTAAAGACATACAGCCTAGGTTAGAGGTCTTGCTCTTCTACCTTCTAGGTGGATGGCAAGAAACAGGTCATTTAACTTTCTTTAGCCTCAGTTTGTTCATCTATAAAATGGAGATGATAATCTCAAGTTTGCAGAGCTGTAAGGATTACATGAGTTGATGTACATATAGTGCCGAGTCCATAGCAAGTGCTCAGTAAATAGCATCTATTATTATATTATAATCTAGTTTTTCTTATTCAGTTGTGTCCTTTGACAGTACCTTTTCTATTACACTATGGTGAACTTGGCGGAAGAATGAAAACTGTCAAAAGCTCCTGAGCACTCTCCTTATATCTTGATCTTCTGTGCTCTTTCTCCATATTCCTGTCGTATCAGTACATATTTAGCATTTACACCGTGATAGGAAGAAATAGTTTGGCTCATCACTACATTATTGTATCTACCTTTGAGGTAGAAGTGGCAGCTTCTTTAACAACTGTGCTGTAATACTACTCAATATTTCAGGGCAGGAACAGAAGAGTATATATCCAGCTGAAACTTCAGGGGACATTTTGGGTCATGCTTAAAAAATAACTGAAGCCTAGTTTACTAGGATGACATTTTTAAAAACCATTGCTTTCTGAAAAGGGCTACTGTGTTCAATTATGACTGGTAGGGCTTTCCAGCTATCTCTGACATCTGGAAGTTCTACAAAAGTGGGTATATATTCCCTGGGCTTGGTATGGCTCTATGACAAGGATGTTCATCAGTGATTGTATGGGAGAGAATAATATCTCAAATAGCTCAGGTATCATCAAATCAAACTTTCTAGAAAAAAGATGGACTGTAAAATAGCGTCCCTCTCTGTAGGCAGAGTGGACTTGATGCCAACAATCAGTTATGCCAGTATAGGGAGAGAGTGATAGCAGGCCAATTTAAAACAGTAGATGAGTTAACAAATTACAATTGACCTTGGAACAATGTGGAGGTTACAGACTCTGACCCTACACAGTTGAAAATTCGCATATAACTTTTGACCCCTCCCCCCCAAAAAAACTTAACTGTAGTTGTCCTTTAGTGTCCTGGGGCGGGGAACAGTGCATGCAGTTGGCTCTTTGCATTTGCAGATTCCCAACCTTCTATCGAAAATACTATTTTTGATCCATGGTTGGTTGAATCCACAGATGTAAAACTTAGGGATATGGAGGGCCAATTGTATATTTATTGAAAAAAATTCACATACAAGTGGACCTGCGCAGTTCAAACCCTTGTTGTTCAAGGACAACTATAATAATTTCTGTTTGACTTTGGAAATGCATTATTATTCTCTATCTGCCCCCTCCCCAGCAGATTTACCTTCCTATTTCTGCTTAGGCAAATATTTAAATGAGTTGTTCCCTGAGCATACATCTACTGTAAGTGACAGAAGGCAGTCCATAAGTCAGCTGGGTTTAAAAATTAGCTGTAGCTAAACCACACTCAGATAATTGGAAGTTGATTTTATTGTTTTGCCCCACCCAATTTTATTTTATTTCTGTGATTGTCTTTATTGTGGAAGTAAGGAAAAGAAAGAAGAGAAAGTTTATGAGCAAGCAAGGGAAGTTAAAGGAAATCATAGACCCAATACTTTTTACACAAGATTCTTGGTTTCTATATGATGTAGAGAAGATTTCAGGGTTTTTTTTTTTTTCTGTAGTTTAGCAAGTATTCTTTGAGTGCATATTGTATTATGCTAGACGCTACTGGGAAGGTGATTAAAAGAAGTGTGAAATGTTCTTTCTGGCTTTGAGGAACCTATAGACTGGTAGCAGGTTGAGCCAATACTGAGAGTCTGAAATTCTGTGAGCTAATTGTGTGTGTGTGCGCGCGCGCGCGCGCGCGCGCGTGCGCGCACGCCTTTGAATGAATAATATATATAAAATGAGTTGAACCCATAGTCTGGGGTGAGAGAATAGAAAAAATAGCCAGATAATATCCTTTCTAAATCTTTGTATAAGAGGTCCAGAAGACTTTTAAAAAAAATGCCCAAAAGTTTGGCGAGGCGGAATCCTTTTTAGATTAAAAAATTTCCATATCACGAATGCAGTATATTGAAATAGAGATAGCTGAAGGCCACTGTCACAGAAGCATCAGGTCTCAGATTATAATGATTCAACTTTGGAGGTGTGAAAAACACACTAAATGTTCACAAGGTCCTACTGAAGACCGAGACTGAGGAAAGCCAACTCTTATTTTTGATTTAGTAGAAATGAGAAGTGCTCAAAAGATGACTAGTTACTTAGGGTGACATTTTGAGGTGGTTTTACATTTTGAAAAGGACTGATTAATTTTGTGGTGATCGCCTAGGTTTTCTTGATATTCGTGACATCTAGAAGTTATATATAATCTTGTAGCTAGATCCTAGGTCTGGTATAAAGATTTGATGAAGTGTTTTCCTTAAATGAAGTAAAATAATTTCCTTACAGCAGGAAATGGAAGTGTGTACTATTTGAATAAAAGGAAAAAAGTATCATGGCAGTGGGTAGAAGAGCTCTTGGAAATGAGAAATGGAAAATGAAAGATAAAATGGAAATGAGAGATAAAACTTTTGCTTTTGCCTATTTCATTGTTGGAATTGATTACCTTTGGTCCTTTTATGTGCTTTCATGCTAGTCTCAGTTTTAAGTAGGGACTAGTTTATTCCCATTTTGCAGATGATGTAGTAAATGGACATAGTGAGGTGTCTGAGATGGCTGAGAAGTTGGGCCTGAAGATATATGCTCAAGGTTTTCTCCCTTCAGTTTAGAACGTGGGTACTAGGGTATATCACACTTCAGGGGTGTTGCTGCTGTTTGATTAGATGATTCCAAATGGATTTTGGCAGTTTTTAAGCTTCAAATTAAATGGATAGAGATTCTACACAAGTAAGGAATTCGAAAAGGGTGTGGTTTGGGTCGAAAGGGGTTTGGGTGGTAATGCTCACCAAAGAAGAGCTCCAGGGAGATCACAAGCCCTGACCACTTCATTGAGATGAATCTCTAGCCTCCATTGTGACTATATTGGAGGTAACTACATTCATTTGAATGAATAAGCTCTCATGTGTTTAACAGATAGTTAACATTTCTTTGTATCCAGTCTCATAAATGCTTATAAGCAAGGTTTTTAAACATGGAAGTACCCAAGGAGTCTATGAAGATGTCCATGCCAAAGTGGTGTGCAAGCAACTACTTCGTCTTCTTGGTAAATTACAGGAATTAATGGAACTGGGAACAGAATGCAGTGTCCCTTACAAGACTGATCTCTTGGTGTAGAACCAGAGGAAATATTTGGATAGGAAAAAAAAAACTCAGAGGAATTAGAAAGTGCTAGGATAAATTGTCAGGCAGAAGGTTGGGATGAATAGTGCAAAGGGCTCCTTCTACCTTTCAATTACCCAGCAGATTATTTACAGTTGATTTTGTGTGTGGTGGTAGAGGAAACCTGTTTTGCATGAAGGGAAGCAAAGTAAAGTGATTGGGGCATGTATGGTAGGGAAAGATGAGGGGATATAGATACTGGGAGAAAATACTGAGGAGAATATTATAATACTCTTATATGGAAGATTAGTAAATTATTAGAACAATTTACATTGGGAGAACTTTCACATTAGGTGGTGAGGTTTGGCATATGTATTTAAATATAAATAAAGAAAACAGGAATGTTAGTCTGTTGAATATACATGGGGAAAGGCAGAGCAACAAGGAGGGTAAGATCTATGGTAGGCATTCCATATATAAAGCCAGGTAAAGTTATGCTTGTTGGGTATGTGTACACTTTCATATTGAAAACAATTTTGAGATATTTTGACCTTTCTCTGAAGGTACTGTGGTGCCTAGGTGGAAGTCATAGCCTTTTCACTTTAGCCCTAGGATCTCAATGTCAGTGATCTCTTGGATCTCCTTGGGGGTGTCTTAGATGCTGCTTTTCCCAAAGTGACATAATGGGATGGCCTCTCCTTCACTTCTGTGAAGACTGAATGTGACTGCCTCTATGTTATGGGAGCTCTACCCAGAGCTCTAAATTTCTATTGGAGCAATAGATTCCAAAATTAGTTTTCTTCACTCATTAGTCATCACTGATCCAACCCTCCTTCCTAAACTGTCTACTGGCCCCGCCTATCCTCTTGAGGACAGATTCAGGGCCAGGCTTCATGATGAATATTTTCTTGCTCTTTCATTTTTTAAAGTCGCAATTGCTTCCAGGTCATCAGGAAGTGTGAACCAAAGAAGCCTGGGGGAGTACTACCAGATTTAGTTTAACTGAGACCTTAATCTTGAGTTTCTAATTTACTGTCCTGATGGTGGAGCCCAACCATGAATAAATGGGTAGGTTTCATGCATGTTTTTCATGATTCTGGGAAACTTACTCACAGGATGAACACCCTGTCTGGTCACTTTCAAGCTTAACTTTTTAAACAGTGTTTACCTTGGTAAAAAGCATTTGTCAGATAGATACTCTATTACCTCCTTTTGTGTCCTTCTCTTCCTCATATACATGCTTTTGCTTGTAGTTGTGAAATCTGCTTGTTTGGGCATCTTCATTTCAAAACAAAACCAAAAATGTTTACCCAGTTTGTAAAATCTTTGAGTTTTAGTGATGACTGTCCCCTATTACCAACTCCTTTCAGCCCGGACTTGGGCTATAATTTGATGTTCTTCCCCTTTTGATAACATGTTCTCGCTAAACTTTTCTAAAATGTCTGTCTTCAGTGCTTCCCCACAGTATTTCAGTTTGGCCCATGATGGTGAAATATTTCAGGTTCCCTATTTCATTTTTTCCCTTTGGTTGCTATATACATATGGGCTTCTATTTTATGCCTTCCACATCTGCCCTTGTCTTCCAGAGTCTTTTTTTCTTATGTATTTTTTTGGGGTAAAAGATCTCTGCTTCATTATAGTTTCTCTTCTACTACCTGTTCTCCCTCAGCTTAGCTGCTATTTTCACCATTTTAAAGTTATCCTTCTCCTATTAGTCCATTTTTGTTTTGGTTTCCCCTGTTTTGTAGTGTGATTATGTTTGGCTACCTATTCTGCTGCCTGCTTGTTAGATTCTTTCCCTTGGATCTTGGTCAGTCCTTCTACTTATGTGTACGCATGCCTCCTAAATCAAAAAGTTTTATTTATTTTTTCAGCCGCACTTATCACTTTGTGTTGGTGGAACACGTACTCTCCTTTTTCATTCAATGAGTTGGATGTGTCTTTTGAGTTTTCCTCTCCAAAGTGGGGATAGCTCACGATAGTCCCACTGCCTTCTAGACAGTGACCAGCATTTGATTCTGGGGCCATACAGCTGTTCATTTCTTAACAATTACATGGATGAGACATCTGGAAAAATCACTAGAAGTATTTCATATCCTTGTGCCTGTGCTTCCTGGGTCACATAGGATTACCAGGTTTCCTCCAAGTTCCTTTTAGGAACTTTGCATTTTGCCCTTGTTGTGATGGTTCTCATCAGAGAGGGAGTGAGAGTAAAAGATTGCCAATGCACACGACATATGTGTGTGAATGCTGCAAGCAAAAGCAAGTAGTACACAATCGAGTATATTAGTAGAGCCTACCAACTGTGGCATGTCTGTAAGGATCTGTTTTTTGCTTGTCTCTCCTGAGAAGTAGTGTCCAGTTGAATAGTTAGTAATTTGATTGGACATGATAACAACAAAACAAAACCCTGGGCCTACTGGATCAGACTCTTCAGGGCTGGTACATATGACTCTGTATTTTGAACAAGTTTCTCAGTGATCCTGGCTTGGGAAACATTGCTGTCTGTTGGCCATCTTGACTCTTCCCATCCTGTGTGGGTATCGACACCAACATTGCCTCTTTAGAAGTTCCTTTTGCTTAGTCTCTGGCTCAAGAGGACTCATCCTGCCTTCTTGTGTAGACTACTTATCTCAATGCTTTCCTGCCTGTGTTTTCTACCCCTCTCCTTACCTCCTCAGCAAAGGCTACTGTTAATTAGCAGCAATGGGCTTCATATAGGAAGGATTGCTACTCTGATAAAATCATAATTAAAGCCAAGATTTAAACAGATGCTCCATCTTTGGGGTCTTATGAAAATGTGGTGCCCAATATCAGTTTTGCTCTCAAGGTAATTATAAAATATCTATTGCGTGGTAATTATTTTGGTTTTTACTTGGCTTTCTTTTTCTGGTTGTTGTTATTTTGGATTTTGGGGGGAGTCTGAAAACTCCTTTATCTAGATGATGATATTTTATATATTGTTCTTTTTCCAAATGTCAGGATTCCCCCTCTGATTTCTGTGCTAGGCTCTACAAACTACTAATCCCCTCTAAACAGAACAAAAATAAACCTAAGAGTGAAAAAGCCATGGTTTCTGACTTATATCTGCTGTCTAAAAATATTCAAGTAGCCACTAAAACTTATACTTGGTGTTGACATTCATTTTATGGCAAGAACAGCCCCCTTCATGGCCTGAGTCTTCTAATGCTCCAGAGAAAAGGTGAAAAAAGTACCTGGCATATCAGCCGATAGACTGAACTGTTGTTTCTTCAACTGAGATATTCCAAGATATTCTAAGAAACAGTCAAAATGCAATTAATCAGGATGTTCAGGGAAAGGGATCCTGGTGAACTGATGTGAAGCAGACAGCCAATCCATTTGTCATACCCTTGTTGAAATCTTTCTGAAATTATGTGTTAACCCACATAACTGTCTTAGTAATATTAAAGATAATTTTCAGAAAAAAGTAAAATCATGAGTCTTGTACAGATATAAAAATGAACACGTGTTAAAGATTTTATTTTACTCATTAATCAGCAGGGGAACCAGACAGATGTTATAGCTAGTTGAAAGAAAAAAGTCTAAAAGCACAAATTTATATAGAGTGAAGGAACTGAGTTGCAAATGGAGGCAAAACTGGTTTTTCCACAGTGGAGAGGGAAGTCAATCCAAATTCTACGGGACAAGACAGAGTTCGCATATCCATCAGTTACCTGTAATTTACAGAGGTGCAAAATAGCTTAAAGACAATGAACCAGGCTAGGATCTGGCAGCTATGAAGGGTGTGCTATAGAGGCATAGTTTTTTCATCGAAGTACATTTTTTTTCTGTGGTAAGTAAGTATGCATGGCGGATAATTTTGGGGGGGGGGCTGATTTTGCTTCTTGTAATTTCTCAGGGTCATCACCTGAATTCTCATCCAGGATTCAGTTCCATATAACATGCATTTACTGAGTACTTGCTATATGTAAGACATTGCAGAGGAACTAGAGACAAAAAAAGACAGTATTTCTTACCTTAAGTAGCCGATTGTCTGGTGAGGGAGACATACATGCCATACCCCCAGCTACCACACTGCAGAGGAGAGTAAGAATCAGAGCTATGGTACAGGTAGAAATGAAACGTTTCAGAACCAGAGAAGGAAGAGTTAACCGACCAGGGGCTGAGGTTAGGGAGATGACATGATGACATTTAAGCAAGGGCTTGAGGGTTACCCAGAAAGGAAGAGGGGGCACATGAGAGACCATTTCAGGGTGAGGAAACAGCAAAATCCTGAAACTGGACAGTCTGTTTAAGGGAGGGTCAGGATGGCAAGGGCAGCAGGGGAATGGCAGGATGTAGCAGAAAAAGAGACTAGAGAGGACAGGTCATGGAGGGCCCTGAATGCTGTGTGAAGAAACACAGGGTTAATTCTGAAGACAGAGGAAAGCTACTGAAAGCTTTGAGGAGGAGGGGGATGATGGGACCGAACTGGTGCTTTAAAAGATGAATTGACTATAGAATCGAGAGATTGGAGGCAGAGATACCAGTTAAGGGGCTATTGTAATATTCTAGATAAGAGAGGGCCTGCATCAGGGTATTGGCCAGAGGAGTAGGAGGAGAAGATGGAGATGGCATTATTGAGGCTTGACTCCTGATTGGATGTGGGTGGTGGGGGAGAGAAGGAGTTGGAGACAACAACGGCAATGCTAGGGGATAGTGGTACTATTAACTAAGATAGGAAACACACTGGGTGTGGAGGTTGGGAGCAGGTTTATGGGAACAGATAATGAGGTCAGTTTAAGACATTGAGATTGAGGGGCTCAGTAGACATCCAATTAACGGTGAGTTTCTGGCAGCTGGAAATTCTGGTCTTGTTCTAAGGAGAGAGGTCAGGGCTATAGATACAGATTTGAGTGTCGTCAGTGCACAAAGGGATGAGTTGAAACTGTGAGAACTCATGAGCTGAGATAGAAGGAGGGGCACAGCTGACATACACACACACAGATGGGAGTAAGTGGAGAGCCAGCCAGAGCCATACTGACTAGAGAGACAGAGACAGAGAATGAGGGCGAGAGAGATAGAGAGAGCTAGAGAGACAAGAGAAGGAGACAAGGCTGAGGTGTGTGGAAGGAGAGTGGCATGATAGAAGAAGGAGGAGAGGGAAGAGAGAGTGGAGCCTGAGGGAAAAAGAAGAAAGTGAGATAAAGGAGGGAAAGGACAGGAGCAAGAGAGTTGGAGAAGGGGAGAAAGTTGGAGGAGATGGGACAGTGGTAGAGAGAATTAGGAGATAGAAGAGAATTCAGGGAGAGGGGAAGAGAGATAGCTGGGAGGATAATAGGGAGGTGATGAGGAGGAATAGAGGAAAATAGGAGAAAGCGAAGGGAAAGGGAAAAGAAAGAGAGGTGGGTGGGGATAAGAAGAGAAAGAATGAGGGAAAGGGAAATGATGGGAGAGCATAGCAGAGGTGAGGAGAGACTAAGCATGATGAGGGCCAGGTTTCTGGGGCAGGTGGAGGGAGAGAAGGGCAGTAGAGAAGCCAGCAGGCACTGGATTAGCATAACCAGGAGAGGAGCAAGGACAAGGAAATGAGTGCAGGCAGCAGTTGCCTATGCTGTAGAGATAGGGAGTAGGGTAAGGACCAAGAAGAGGTAGGCAGCTCTCTTCACCCCTTACTGCCTCTTTCCCTTTGTTCGCTCCCTCTTCTGGCTTCCTGGCTCCTCCTCGGTCTTATCAGGCAACCTCTTGCCTTAGGATCTTTACATAGAACATTCCCTCTATCTGGAATGCTCTTCCACCAGATATCCACATGACTCACCCTTTGCTTCTTTCAAGATGTCAAAATGTCTCCTTCTCAGCAAGACCTCACCTAATCACCCATTTCATATTGTAGCCCATTCTGTACCCCCAACCATCACCATACCTCTTAGCCTGTGTTATACCACCTTCCAACATACTATAAACATATAATCATTTAACGTGTTTGTTGTCTATTTCATCCTACTAGAATGTAAGCTTCATGAAGGCAGGGTTTTTTTCGTTTTGTTTTGTTTTAATTGTTGAATCCCCAGTACCTAGACAATGCTGGCACATAGTAGGACCTCAGTAAATATTTGTTGAGCGAATAATGATATTGTGTTGAATATGGACAATCTCTGAAAATTGTTTAAAGAATAGGTGAAACAAATCCCTGATGTGAGCATATTTTACTGTGACTTGCTTTGTTGGAAAGTGGAAAATAGCATAAAATTTTGATCACTGTAGGGTTCTGTTCAGATGAACCTTTGATGAATTAAGGCTTTTAGCTAATAAGTTAACTCAAGAGGTTAATGATCTCAAGACGAGCTCATTGGATAAATCTCTTTTTCTTGATGCCCTCATTTTCTCTAGAAGGTGAATTGGCTGTGCAGTGATTGTCAACAGTGCAAGCTAGACATTGGCTGGTGAAGGGAGTGATAGGTCATGGGAATGACAGACTGATAGGAAGGGACAAGGACAGAAATGTGTGGTTCTTGATGGAACATTGTTTTTTGCTTGTCGTATTGCATGTGATTTGGAGAGAGCTTTAAAGCAGGTTAGATATATGCATCGTATCTATATAACTCTCAACTCGAAATCAGAATAGAGTATTTTCGAAAGGCTTATAAAGAAAGTGTGTATTTCCTCTGGAGAGCTTAAATTGGCTATGTCACTCAAAACTTCTGTACCCATGGACTAGAGTTGATGAGAAAAAGATCCCCAGTAGTCTTTCAATGTACTGTTCACATATGGGAATGACTCTCTAATTGTAGTTGGTTAGACTAAATGTGTGTAAAAAAATAGACTGTCATCTCATTTGTCCAAAATAGATTGACTTTCTTGAACACTCAAGTATATCTCTCTTTATGATAGTTTAAAAATCACTCTAGGTGATTAATAGTGTCTTCATCTCCTTCCTGAAACCTATGGATTCCTGGAAAGCTTGTGCTCCCTTATCCCCATTTGGACCTTAATGTCTCATAACAGGCTGGCTTGTGAGAGAGACCGCTTTAACATTTTTGGTGCTATTATTACCTTTATTTGTTTCATAGTTAAAGGTGGTTAATGCAGCTATTCTTCTTATGAATTTTGATTTTTGGGGGTTCTTCCTCAGGGGGAGTGGCCAAAGAAGGTCCTATCTGATGGTGAGCGGCTGTCATGATCTCTACAGCACCACTCTACAGCAGCGTGCACAACTGGACCAGTTCTGACCGGATTCGCATGTGCGGCATCAACGAGGAGAGGTGAGGAGGCTGGGAAGATGGCTGTTGCCAACTTCTAGTAAGCAGTACCTACTCACCAGAGGGGTAGCCACAACAGAGCCTGGGACGGGACCCTGGAGAGGTGGCTGTTGGTCGTTTCTAATTTTCCTGAAATGGAACGGGGCTAGGAATGTGTGAGTGACCTGCTCTGCCTTGCTGTCCCTGTTCAGAAGAAAGCGAGGAGGCCAACAGATGACCTTTCACCAACTAATATTTGTCTATTCATTAAGAACTGTCAGATGGTAGAATAAAGGGAAGCTGAGGCATTCGCAGTTTTTATTTGCTGCAGTTCGGTGCTCAAGGATACGCATAAGATATTTTTGGCCCTTGATCTAAGCCTGGAAGAAAAGCAGTTGTATCATTCAGCTTTGTACTGGGTACTGTTAGTTGGTATTCTGTTGATCAGCGCTTTCCTGCCTCAGGAGGCTAATGACAGTTAGCCTTATGAAGTATCAAAGGGAGATCAAACTGCTTAATGTAGTTTTCATATGAAATTGAGAGTTGGTGATGCCTGCTTGATATGTGTGTGTTTTCAGTTATCTTTTCACCAAAATATTTGGTTGACTAAGCTATACTATTTTTCTGATCATGCTCCATATGAAGAGCACTCAAAATGGCCTTCAGATTTTATATTTGACTTTTATAACCCTTGGCCAAAGAGCTGTGTGTGATTGTTGCAATGTCTCTCCCATTTTTTAGAGAAGACATGGCTCTCCTGTGCTTGCTGGTGTTTAGTTGTTGCAGATCAATCACCTAAAACACAGAATGATATGGTGTTTCCTTGGGTAAATCTTAGAAGTGTGTGCATGGGTATGTATGCACGAGGGGGAGTGTTGGTAATTTTTAAGGGAAAAGGAATAGACATCTTTATGTGTATCTACTTTCTTTCTCCGTTGTTAACTACAGGTTCAGGTTAGGAGAATAGATCTTTTCATTTTTTAAAAAAGCCATTAGCACCCGATTGCTTCTTCTTTATACTGAGGAACAAATTAGAGTGGACTTAAAAGGAATTTAATTTTAGAATATAAAAGTCAAGACCAAGGAAAATAACATAAAATTCTTCCCAGATCTGCATAAGAAAAGTATTTTCCTTTGTATGTGAGGTATGGCCTTAGATATTTACGGAATGGTCTGGGGGAAGGCAGGGTAGTGGTATTGATTTGTGTAAGTATTCATTGGCAACTAGTTATAAGTCGTTGAGACTGATGCAGAGATCTGGACTAGAGCATTCAAAAAAAATCAATGCACAAGTTACCTTGGTTCACTGTCCATTCTAAATGCCTGCTGAGAAAGGAGCAGGGAGTGGGTCCAAAACATGGTTTTCCTTCTTTATGGACCTTTCTTGGGATATTAAATTACCAGATATGCCTAGTAGTTAATATGATCTTTTAAGTATTGTCACTTCCGATCTCATCTACCCTTTATCGTTGCCTTCCTGCTACAGTCTGGGCTGTGATATAGCTGATTTCCAAAATATGATCTCACCTTATTTAAAAACCATCTTCCTTA
Organism: Pteropus vampyrus; assembly: GCF_000151845.1. NCBI lineage: Eukaryota > Metazoa > Chordata > Mammalia > Chiroptera > Pteropodidae > Pteropus > Pteropus vampyrus. The sequence goes on from NW_011889347.1 coordinate 830,452, forward strand.
GCCCTTTACAACTTGTAGAACTTAAACATCTTGAGTATGAAGCTGCATCTGTAGCTTAACTCCTAAAGATATGTTTGGGAAGCATGTCCAACTTCATCAGATGCAGTTGAGGACTGCCGGGACTGGGAATAGGGGCTTCTGCTGGCTCCAGGTGGCTGACTCTAGTCAAACCTCCAGCTAAATCTTTCTGTTTCCTTGCTTGCTTCCTTTCTTGCACCCATTTATTCTTTTGATCAACAAACATTTATTAAACCCATTGAGAGCAAACCAGTCGTCACGGGACATTGGTGGTGAGTGCTATATAATGGCATGTACAGGTCCTCTGGGAATCTAGATGCAAGAATGACAAACTTCCTGGGGGAATAAGGAAAGGCTTCCCTGAGGCAGTGACATTGGAGTCAGAGCTTGAGGTATGAGTAAGAGTTTGAGGAGAGGGTTGGCATTTCCCACACAGTATGTTTAGGGAAAACCCTGTTTGGAATGAAGGTGGTCTTGGAGTGTGGTAAGACTCAAAGCAGAGAAAGGCACCATGGTCTGGAAGATAAGGAGCCTAGTGTGTGCCGTGAAGTCAGGGCCCAATGGGAATTGTAAAAGACCTGGTCTGACAGTAGTGCTATCCTTTAATAATTAGGAAAACAGCCTGGAATGGTTATGGCCAGTTCTGGTTTAAATTCAACAGAGCCTTGAGTGTAACAGCTCAGGGTCATCTCTGTTGGGAAGAAATGGTGGTGGTGGGATTGATTTTCAGTATTAATTGAAGACTGCTTTGACCCCTGCCCCTCCTCCCAGTCACCCAAACCCTCCTCACCTTGCCTTGTTGACCCAGCTCTCCCAGTGTACCCCCACCCCCGGCAAGCTATTCCTGTCCCAGGTTATTCTCTCAATGGAACAATTTAATGTTTGCTTAACTTTGCACACCCCTATTCTCAGATGGTTTGAAATGTGTCCTCCTGACATTTTCCCAGAGCCTTGGGGGCTGGCCCTCAGGTGTGGGATGGCTGGAGTAGGCAGGACTGCTGCTCCTGTTGCCACCTCTGCTGCCACCTCCAGAGTCTCTGGGCTCGTGGCTAGCTCTGTGTTCTCTGGTGGCTGCCTTGGAGGGCAGAGTTTCTGCTTTCAAGATGATTTTAGGCCAGATGGGAGCCAAACAAGAGGAGTATGAGGTAGCTCCCCTTTGCATGGCCAGGAGGGGAAATCATGTAAATAAATAGCATCTTCCCTCTGCAGTTACTAATGTGGGATTGGAAGAGATGGGGGTACTGCTGCTTTTTTTCCCCTTACCACCAACCCCCCCAAAACCATCCCTGGCAAGTCTAGTTGGAACACACTTTTCTCTCAGCCCAAAGCTGGCGATAGTTCTTGCTTTTCTGGTCTCTCAGGAGTTGTTGTCAAAGTATGTTTTTCCTTTCTCTCAGGCCTCCCTTCTTCCCCATCCTTGAACTTCCTTACTGCATTTCCAGCTCTTGCCTCTCTTTACCATCATTTCTGTTTGTCACCAACAATTGTTGCCAGCAATGGAACTCTCCTAATTCTGGCAGCTTAGCTGCCTTTTAAAGGGAAGAAGCCTCTCACCCCCACGGCCAATTAGCCCCCTCTGGAGCCCTGAAAAGATGGCAAGAGGCCCACGGTGATTCCCTTTGCCTTTTTTCCTTCTCTTGCCCCATGTACAGTTTTAGAGTCCATAAATAGTGCCCTGTTCCAGTGGGAGGGAAGGAGTTAACAGGGCCTTCACCATTCTTGTGGGGCTTGGCTGTGGGCACCCACACTGCCTTCTGGCTAAGGTGACTGGTGAGGCGGGTACTGGCTTCTTCAGGGGCTTAGGGCGAGGTTCTGAATGACGGAGGAAAAACCCAAGTCAGTCCACCTCCCCAGAGGTGCACAGAGCATTCCTGGACTTTGACCCCTAGGGACTGCAGTGAAGCACTCCTGTGGGAGCTTTACTCTTGCACCCAAACCTCCCACTGGGCCACTCACACCATGGCTGCTGCCCCCCTGTGTCTTCCCTAGGACGGACAGTGGTATGTTTGTCCTTTACTCAAACTATCAAACTTCTAGTGGGTGTTTTCCTCTCTTCATCTTCACTCTCCCAGTCCAGTCTGACTTTCTTTTTTCTTTCCGAGGGGGGAGGTCAGGATGTACCATTTTCTAAGATTCTTATCCGAAATTTAGAGAAGACTTTTTGAGCAGGTCAGGATACAGTTAAGTTTTAAGACTCAATTCTCTGGTCTTGAGCCCTTCTTCAGTGATAAACCAATCTAAATTTTGGGTCTGTGGCCTTAAAGGCCTCCCTTTGGGATGGGAGAGAATGCAGTGGTGCTGGGAGGCCAAGGAGAGAATCGAGAGCTGGCAGGGGTGGGACACAGGCAGGGTAGAAAGGTAGGAGGGAAGGCACTGGCTTGTATTGGGTAGTCTAGAAAGAAGGAGGAGGTACCTTGGAGGGAATGAAGTTGTGCCCTTGCAATGCCCCTCCACGCCCAGCAACCTGGTAGCCTCTGATCAGTATCATTATGTACGCTAATAAATGTGTATCTGTTCTAGGTAAGCCCATTGGTTGAGTAGGTGATGATTCAGATTTAGAAATTTAGAACATGAAACACAGCAGAGGTGGCTATTTGTTTTAGGAAAGGATTACCCTTATGGTACCTGCAGCCTGCTTCCCTTATAGGCTTAAAACAAGATCACATTTAAGAGAAAAGCAGTCTGCATGCAGTTTTAGATCTTCTGTGATTCACCTCTCCCCTTCTGGCAATGCCTGGTACCTTGTAGATGGTCATTTTGATGGGGAAGCTCTGGGGACAAGGCCAAGGTGCTGAGATATTTTCTACACTCCTGGCAAGAACCCTTGAGAACAGGATACATGGCCCAAAGAGGGGAGTCTAGTCAGACCAGGCTCCTTTGCAGGAACTCGCAAAACTATGGATGTAGAGACTCCAGTTTGCAACCTGGATCCTCCAGTTCCTTGTTATTTCCCCTAAGCCACCAAGGGAAGCAAGATAGGAAGGTTTATGAGGCCTCAGGCAGACAGAGGGCATTCCGAGAAAGGTGGTGGTGGCCCAAAGACTAGGCCTCATGTCCCTTCTCTGGTTGTGTCTTTCATGCTAGAAGAGCACCTCTTTCTGATGAGGAGTCTACGACAGGTGACTGCCAGCACTTTGGATCTCAGGAGTTTTGTGTCAGCAGCAGTTTTTCCAAGGTAAGTGGCTGTGTGGTGTCAAATGCCACCCTCCAAAGGGTGGAGCTGAACTGCCCGGGCTATGTGCGCAGTCTGCCATCCTCAGAAGGGGGACAGGAAGGGACAGGGTATTTCCCAGGAATTGCTGTTTGTGAGACAGAACTTGGCCAGCTGCTCTTTGTTTCTGCCGAGACCTGGTTGGTCGAGTTGCAAAGAAGAGCAGCAGTCACCTCTCCCGGGCCTTGGGACACTTGCACCATCCACAGAGAGCTACTAAGACGGGCACGCTGCTCTGTCGTTGCAGGTGGAGCTCACAGCAGTTGGAAGTGGCAGCAATGCCCGGGGGGCAGACCCAGATGGCAGTGCAACAGAAAAACTTGGGCACAAGTCAGAAGACAAGCCTGACAACTCCCAGTCGAAAATGGACTATGCTGGGAATGTGGCAGAGGCTGAGGGCCTCTTGGTGCCCCTGAGCAACCCTGGAGATGGGCTAAAGCTTCCCCCTCCTGACGGTGCTGAGGCAAGCAACAGCAGGGCCGACTGCTCCTGGACTTCCCTCAGCACTCAAATGAGCAAACAGGTGGACTGCTCACCTGCCGGGTTAAAGGCTTTGGATTCTCGGCATGGTGTTGGAGAGAAGAATACTTTCATTTTGGCAACTCTGGGAACTGGAGTTCCTGTAGAGGGAGCCCTGCCTCTGGTTACCACTAACTTTAGTCCTCTGCCAGCCCCCATCTGCCCCCCTGCTCCCAGTTCAGCCTCTGTCCCGCCGTCTGTTCCGGATCCATTCCAGGTTCCCCTCTCTGTCCCTGCTCCAGTGCCCCATTCTGGGCTGGTTCCTGTCCAGGTTGCCACTTCGGTTCCGGCTCCTTCCCCTCCCTTAGCACCAGTTCCAGCTCTGGCTCCCGCACCACCATCAGTGCCCACTCTCATCTCTGATTCGAACCCCCTCTCGGTTTCGGCCTCGGTCTTGGTGCCTGTGCCAGCTTCTGCTCCACCCTCAGGCCCGGTTCCCCTGTCAGCTCCAGCCCCTACCCCTATCTCAGTCCCAGTTTCAGCTCCTTCCTTGGCCTTGATTCAGGCTCCTGTGCCCCCTTCCGCTCCGACCCTCGTCCTCGCGCCTGTCCCCACTCCAGTTCTGGCTCCACTGCCGGCATCCACACCTCCAGCAGCTCCAGGCCCTCCATCAGCGCCAATGGCAACTCCAACCCCATCCTCTGGCCCACCTTCTACCCCAACCCTCATCCCTGCTTTTGCTCCTACACCGGTGCCTGCACCCACTCCAGCCCCAATCTTTACTCCAGCCCCCACACCCATGCCAGCTGCCACGCCAACTGCGATTCCCACATCTGCACCCATCCCTGCCACCTTTAGTTTGAGTCGAGTGTGTTTTCCTACAGCTCAGGCACCAGCTATGCAAAAAGTCCCTCTTTCCTTTCAGCCAGGGACAGTACTGACCCCAAGCCAGCCACTGGTGTATATCCCACCTCCAAGCTGTGGGCAGCCGCTCAGTGTGGCCACACTGCCAACCACCCTAGGGGTCTCCTCTACTCTTACACTCCCTGTCCTGCCATCCTATCTGCAGGACAGGTGTCTCCCGGGCGTGCTGGCCTCCCCAGAGTTACGGTCTTACCCCTATGCATTTTCTGTGGCCCGGCCTCTGACTTCAGATTCCAAGCTGGTTTCTCTGGAGGTGAACAGGCTTCCATGTGCTTCCTCATCCGGCAGCACCAGTACCCAGCCTGTGCCCGATGGGGTCCCTGGGCCTTTGGCAGATACTTCCCTCTCTACTGCTTCTACCAAGGTGCTTCCAGCGCCACAGCCTTTGCTGCCAGCCCGCAGCATGAGCTCAGCCCCACCGCACCCCACCAAGATGCCGGGTGGCACCGAGCAGCAGACAGAAGGGACTTCCGTCACCTTCTCTCCCCTGAAGTCACCTCCACAGCTGGAGCGAGAGATGGCCTCTCCACCTGAGTGCAGCGAGATGCCCCTAGACCTTTCCTCCAAGTCCAATCGCCAGAAGCTTCCATTGCCGAACCAACGCAAGACACCCCCCATGCCTGTGTTGACCCCAGTGCACACCAGCAGCAAGGCCCTCCTCTCCACAGTCCTGTCTAGGTCTCAGCGCACAACGCAGGCTGCTGGCAGCAATGTCACCTCATGCTTGGGCTCCACTGCCTCACCTTTCGTCATCTTTCCTGAGATCGTGAGGAATGGAGACCCAAGCACTTGGGTGAAGAACTCAACTGCGCTGATCAGTACTATTCCTGGCACCTACGTAGGTGTGGCCAACCCAGTGCCTGCCTCCCTGCTGCTGAACAAAGAGCCCAATCTGGGCCTCAACCGAGACCCCTGCCATCTCCCCAAGCAGGAGCCCATCTCCATCATCGATCAAGGAGAGCCTAAGAGCACTGGTGCCACTTGTGGCAAGAAGGGTAGCCAGGCTGGGACTGAAGGACAGCCTAGCACCGTCAAACGTTATACCCCAGCCCGCATTGCCCCAGGGCTGCCAGGCTGCCAAACCAAGGAGCTCTCTCTGTGGAAGCCCACAGGGTCAACAAATATTTACCCACGGTGTTCAGTCAATGGAAAACCCACCAGCACCCAGGTCTTGCCTGTTGGCTGGTCACCATATCACCAAGCATCTCTGCTTTCTATTGGCATTTCCAGTGCCGGGCAATTGACCCCCAGTCAGGGGGTGCCCATTAGGCCTACCAGCATTGTTTCTGAGTTTTCTGGTGTGCCATCTTTTGGCCCCAGTGAAGCTGTGCATGGCCTTCCTGAGGGGCAGCCACGGCCTGGGGGTCCATTTGCTCCAGATCAGGACACTGGCACAAAGAACAAAACCTGCAGGATTGCTGCCAAGCCTTATGAAGAACAAGTCAGCCCTGTCCTCCTGACACTCAGCCCTCAGACAGGGACCCTAGCGCTGTCTGTTCAGCCTAGCAGTGGGGACATAAGAGTGAGTCAGGGACCTGAGAAATCAGAGAGCCATCTCTGCCCTGACAGCACTCCTAAGACAGAAGGCCCCCAGGGGACTTGTGGTCTGAAGCTGGTAGGAGATACGAAGCCTAAGAACCAAGTGCTGGCCACCTATATGTCCCATGAGCTGGTCCTGGCCACCTCCCAGAACCTACGCAAGATGCCCGAGCTGCCTTCGCTACCTCATGACAGCTGCCCCAAGGAACTCATCTTGGAGATGGCCCCAAGCGGCAAGAGGGGCTCCAGCACAGAGCTTTCGCAGCTTGGAAGCCAGGTGGACTTGGGGCGGGTGAAAATGGAGAAGGTAGATGGTGATGTGGTCTTCAATTTAGCTTCCTGCTTTCGGGCTGATGGCCTCTCAGCAGCTCCTCAGAGGGGCCAACCTGAAGTTCGGAGTAAGGCTGGGCAGGCTCGAGTGAAACAGGAAAGTGTAGGGGTCTTTGCTTGCAAGAACAAGTGGCAGCCAGACTCAGTAGTGACTGATGGGGTGACCGAACCTCTGCCACCCAAGAAAATGAAGTGTGGCAAAGAGAAGGATGGTGAGGAACAGCAGCAACAAGCCAAGGCCATGGCCCGGAGTTCCCATGGACTCAAGGTGAGTACTGGGCTGAGGTTGAGGGCAGGGCCAAGACACAGGGGGTCTGCTTTGTCCTGCAGATGTCAACCTTTTTTAACTGTGGTAGTGTTCTTGAGTAGCTCTGTGAACTGAACTGACTGGGAGGGCTTGTGTAAAGTGAATAATGACCTCCTGTTCCCTTTGTAAGTCACATTCTCCATATATGGTGTTTTAGCATGGGGAAGGGCTGGCTTGTATTTTGTAGGATGTGGGAAGTGATTTGGCCCCTAAAGCAAGGGAAGCCATTGTCCTAGATGAAGTTGGAAATCAGAAGGAATTGGCAAGGGAAATCAGTAACAGTCCCTTTCCTGCATAACCATTCTTTTGACTTTTCTGAGATGACTGTTGGCCTTCACAACTTGGGGCCCAGGGAGGGAAGGGGCCTTTGACAGGGTCGTTCTCTGCACCACTGGGGGAGTCCGCTCAGGATTTGCTTATAGTTTAGTGGGGCTAGAGCTAGTTTGGCATCTGGGCTTATGTGCCAGTTTCCTACCCCACAAATGCTTGGGGTAGCAGCTTTGGGATTCTGCCCATTGGGAATTTGATGTGAAAGGCTGGTGGGTATCTGGGTCTGGATTCTTAAAAGGCTGAGGATGGTGGAAGGGTTCTAGACAAAAAGATGGGCCACAAGGACTCAACTTGAATCCAGGGGTCCTCCAGAGAGGAACTGAAGGCCATTGGTGATCCTAGGAGATTATCGAAGCAGTTGATGATAGAGCTTATTCAAAATATGGAGCAAGTTGAAGTTCTGTCATCAAGCCTTTAAATTAGATGTTGATATACATTGATGAAAAAATTTCTAGCCAGAGCACCATGAATTTGTTTGTGGCAGTAGTTTGTAGTCTTTTTTGGACTATAGAGCGCTTTGAGAAGTAACGAGAGCTATAGACCCTCTCCCCAGAAACATAAGCTCAGAATCTTGCCAATAATTTCAAGGAATTCATGGATCTACCCCTTCCCCAAAGCTCACCCATGGACTTGAGGTTAAGAACCCCTGGGATAGAGTTCGGATGGGTTTTACTCAATGACCTCACAACTACCTCTGTATAGCAGAGATGTGCCAAGGAGAAATATAGATCATGACATAGTAGAGTATATATAGTAGAGCATTTGCTCAGGAAACTGGGATCTGCTCATGGTGGTAATAAAAATAATAATAATTCATGTCATTATAGATGTTGCTATTTGTTGAACTCCCACTGTATACCAAGTGCTTTCTGCATATGTCATCTAACTTAATCCTTACAATAATCCTATGAGGTAAACACTGCATCCAACTTACAGATAAGAAAATAAAGGAAACAGACTGAATGGGTAAGTTACCCAAAGTTACACAGCTACTAAATGGCAGGGCTGGAACTCAGACTCAGAACTCATTGGCTCCAAAGTTCATGTTCATCTTCAGCTATACCATCTTCCACTCTCCTTATGTATAGCTGTTTCACTGACCACTTAGCAAGTGTTTATTGAGCAGCTCCTACTTGCCAGTCCCTCCTAGGCAGTGGAAATACATCATCGGGAGGGCAGTACAATGTTTTTTTTTGTGAGGAGTGTGCTCTCTGGAGCCAGGCACAGTACCTGAGTTTGAATCTTGGCCCTACTTCTTAGCTGAGTGACATCAGTCAAGTTATTTAATCTCTCTGGCCCTCAGTTTTCTCATCTGTACAGAGACAATACTACCTACTCATAAGGCAGTGTAAAGATTAAATGAGATGATGATGTTAAATGTCCAGAAGAGACAAATCAATAGAGGTAGAAAGTAGGTCAGTGGTTGCCTAAGACTGGTGGGGATGGGGAATTGGGGAGTGATGGCTTCATGGGTATGGGTTTACATTAGAGGTGACTGAAAAAGTTCTGGAACTAGATAGTGATGATGGTTACACAACTCTGTGACTGTATTAAAAACAATTGAATTGTAAACTTAAATAAATGAATTGTATGGTGTATCTCAATAAATTATATGCCAACAAAGTTGTTTTTTTTTTTAAAAGAGTTAATGAGCTGATATATATAAATGCTGAGAACGATGCCTGTCACTTAGTAGGTTCTCAGTAAGTGCTAGCAGTCGCTGTTATTGTTAGTATTGCCAACAAAATAGATGTGGTCCCTGCTCTCACAGAGCTTATGTCTTGTAGATGATCCAGTGACAGGCAGGCACAGCCTCTTCCTATACTGGATGAACAGTTCACTGGGCCCACTGACAGATGCAGAGGGCAGAGAATAAAGTTACAGGATCAGGGGCCTTGAAGTGGCCCTTAGCAACAACCTTATAATGATTTAATAAATGTCCATTTTTGATGAGAACGAGTAACTTAGATCTTTATTTACTTATGTTCCATTTTCCTGAGAAAGAAACTGTTGATAAGCAAACTATGATCAGGGGTTAATTCAAAACAGCCCCTTTCAGGGCATGCCCCAATATCAGAAGAGTCGCCTATCTCCGACCTCACCTACCCCAAGGCTTCACAGAATCCTTGGGCCTACCGAATCATCAGAAAAGAAAGAGTTCTGCTTCATCTGGCACTGGGTGTTTTTTATTGTCTTCTCATCCTTTGGAAAACCTTTTTAAAACTCTGCTCACTGGAATATTCATTTTACACAGTCTCCCCATCCTTTCAACTTTTTGCCTAGGTTGGAGTACACAATATATTTTTACTCTCAGTGCTGCCCTTGCAGAAGATACAGACAAAAATCTACATGTTGTACTTGTTTTTGTCTGTCTTAGGAAGTAAAAATTAATGATCTGTACTTGAAAGAGCCAGCTAAAATGATATTTAGAAATAAATAGGACATGTTCAAATTTATGTACATGGAACTTTATTCTCCCTGGCTTAAAATAGTTTTTCTCTGGCCATACCTGAAGGTCAGATTTTAAGAAGCAGTTCCCCATCTTCCTCTTTCCTCTCCAATACTTTTTTTTCTCTTAACACTTTGGTTTGTAGGAACTGGCAGCAAGCAAAGAGGGGAACAGAACTTGAATTTTGAGCTCAGCTCTCAGCTAAATAAGAAGCAGGAGGAATTCATGGGATAGTAGGAATCCCTGGAATTTGATGGGGAATGGTGACTTCCCTGACTCTGGAGCATTGAGACACTTTCCCCCCACCCCCAGAAAATGTTCCATCAATAAGGTATCTGCCATTCCCTTAGTTGGAGTTAGATAGTGATAACCTTCTAGAAGGTGGCATGTGGGTCTCCTTGGGGATAGGGTACAACTTTTCCTAGGGCCTACTTTCATTGTTGAGACTTTTAATTTATTGTGTACTCCCTGGAAATCCCTGCCTTGCCCTATTTCTTGTTTGGTGGCATGGAGAGACCTCAGAGTTTATGAGCATATATGACTGTTAGGCTGAGAGTGTCCTTGCAATGTATAAGTACAACCATTGTGCTTATTTGACACACCAGTCAGTAGGTGTGAGCGGTGCTGAGCAAAACAGTCCAGGACACAGGTAGGGAAATTGAGACGTGAGGCCTGATGTAAAGAGGACCAGGCTAGGAACCAGAAGCCCTGGGTCTTAGTCCAAGGTCTGCCAATTTGCCAGTGCAAGTGTAAATGAGCCAACTTGCAGATTGGCCTAGTAAGTGGCAGCCCCTGGGTGAGCAGATACCGTGGGTTGTGTGTTGCCCAGGACAAATCATTTAACTTATTGTCTTGGAGCCTAAGTTTCCTCATTTGTTCAATGGGGATGATTTTAGCTTCTCCTCTCAGAGTTTTGGAGAATATCAAATCAAATAATAGAGTATTATGAAAAGTTGAAAGTAGTACAGAGTACAAAATAGCATTATTAATAATGCCTGGGCTTTCCCATGTCTTTTATGGAAAGTGTGGGGAGATTTTAACTGCTCCTGTGTTGTGCCTTTCTTCTTGCCTTAGTTGAATCTATTTTCTGGTATTCATTTACATGTGAACATAGACAATTTATCTTGGGTTGGCTAATGTTGCACATTATTTTCAGTTGTTGCTGTCAATACCATTCACAGTGAAGTTATTTGAACAATGTAGTCACCCAGCTTGCATAAGAGGCATTTTTGTTTTCTGCCCATCTCTCTATTGCTGTTTGGGTATAGAGAGTATGGGGCCAGATTTTGCACCTTTTAAAATGATTTTTGGTGTTTCTTTGGCTTATAAACGTAAACTCTGTAAACCTTTTTAAAATGATGGGGTATGGATGTCTCTGGGGATTAGCTAGGGCACAGGATTTAGTCCAGAAAATCCTCTCTAGCCCACTGTAGAAGGTAGCATGTAGCCCTTTCCCCTGGCCTCCACCTGGGCAGCTCGTGTCCATGTCAGAATAAGGGCACAGGGCTCAGCATTAGGAGAACTTTCTTAGGAAATGAAACTGATCCCAGACTTGACCCTCTATACCTCTCTACAGTGCCGGAAGCCACCTAGTGACCCCCAGGAACCCACCAAGAAAAGCCCCAGGGGGGCTTCAGATTCAGTAAAAGAGCACAATGGAGTCAGGGTAAAGCACAAGCACCGGAAGCCAACCAAGCCGGAATCCCAGTCTCCAGGAAAACGAGCTGATGGCCATGAGGAAGGTAGGCCCCCAGGTCCTGGCCCTCTGGGATGGGCTGCAGAGGGATCCCTATGGTAGGCTCAGGGGAGGGGCTCTGATACTGACCAAAAAGTGAGACTTCCTCACTCTGGAAGGAAGATGTAATTGACACCTCTGAAATCAAAGGCAAGGGAGAAGGGAAAAGTGGCTTATTGGGTTTGCCCAAGTCACTAGAATAAGGCACACCCTGAAGGCTGAAAGAGATGTTTTTTGGACAAAAAGTCAGTCCCACAACAGAGTAGCCAACCCATTACCCTGCAGTGGGTCTAGGCTCAGAGAAGAAATGGGTTTAATGAGGATCGAGACTAAAACAGCAGAATGAGGTCCATTACACTGTTTTCTCTACCTTTGGTGTATTTGAAAATTCCCATTATAAAAAGCTAAAAGTTAATAGCTTGCTAGCTAACTAGTTAGAAGGGTTTAGAGAAATCTTAAACCCTTATTGTTTAGGGACACACAGGATATTTGGGATGGAGAGGTTTGTACTTAGCCTGTATACTCTGCCACTAATAGTTCCCTGGCACCCTCATCAGAGAGGAAGCCCAGCTATTTCTGCCCACAGTAGCCTGTGTTCAGGGCCTTGCCCATCTGACATAACCTGCCTCTTTCTAGTTTGTTCTTATATAGCAGTTTCCCTCTTTCCACCACTTCCTGCTCTCCTCTTCCTGTCTCACCCAATCTTCTAAGCTTCATTGAGGTTGCATTTTTTTGGGACCGGCTCCAGTTCTGTTAGAACTTTGTGGATGTGCAGCAGCCGCACAGTCGCACAGGCAGCCTAGTCTTGTGGCATGTTGGCTAATCGATTCAGTGCACTGCCTTTTTTTGGTATCAGCAAAAATGACCCAACTCCTAATTTTCAAAAACCACCGGGAAATGTTCCTTCTCTAAAAGAGATACGTAGGTGATAGCATAAGGGGAGCCAATAAATGAAACCCAGGGAAAACGCAAACCTTCCCTTGAATTTTTTTTCATTCGAGCCTCTTAGCGGGGCTTTCCAGTTCTTAGACTTTGATTATGACATTTCTGCCTTTTGCCCCCAAATCACACATCACTTCAGGTTCCTTGGAGAAGAAAGCAAAGAGCAGTTTCCGCGACTTCATCCCCGTGGTTCTGAGCACCCGGACGCGCAGTCAGTCTGGTGAGTGAGTCTGAGGCTGTGTCCCATCTTGGCACTTCTCTGCCAAGAGAGGTAGCAATCTGGCTGAATGATTTTGCTGTTGGCTCAGGTGGAGAGTTGGGAATTTGATTCACTGTGTCAAGATGCCCAGCTGCTGGTGGTGACACGAGAGCCCGGGGTGGGGTCTGGGGGACATTGCCCACAATTTTAGGACTATTTGCTTAGCTTTTCAGAGCAAGGATTTAGCATCTCTTGTTGGCAGTCGATGGTGGAAAGAAGAAAGGCCTGCGCCACTGGGGAAAACTAGTTCTACTCTAAGCTTTGGCATCTAATGATTATTGGGGCCAATCTCAGGCACAGACATTGAACTTTCGAGCCTCTGTCTTATTGCCCTATGTGATAGGTGTTATGAAAATTGGAAATTGTCATTGAGTAGTCAGGGCCAGTAGAGTCACATTTGGTCTTCTGATTTTGTATTGGTCAACCCCCAGCATTTAAAAAAGATAGCCCTTTCCAGCCACCTCTATTGTCTGCTAGCTGCCATGTTGGTCCATAGTGCTGGAAATGGTTGCCCTGAGTCACCCAGATTTTCATGCAGGGTGGATAGAATGGGGAAGCAAGGCACAATGTAAACTCAGTTATCTGACATTCTGTTCACTATCACCTCAGCACATAGAGAGCTCAGTGGTAATTGGGGCTCATAATGACAGCCCGAAGGCCTCACAAAATCCTCAAGTGTCTTCTGAATCATTGAAGAGGGAATTCCATTTTAGTGTTAAACACATTGTATTGCATTTGATTCTTTGGAAACTGGAGATTCTTGTGTGATCTCTATGGTGATTCTGTATTAACTAGAATATTAGATTAATCAGAACACTTTGTTCCCTGTCTGGTCTGTATAATGGAAAGTTTGCTGGATATTTGCTGTCTTTAAGTGGTCTGACTGACTTGAAGCTTTGGTCAAGGGCTGCTCTGTTTGCCTCAAACCATTTCTTTCTTCTGCTGACCTTACTTGGCTTTGGAGATCATTGAGTTAATAGCTAGGCCTTGGGAGAAAAAGGGTGGTGTTTTAGAGCTGCTTCTGAGGAAGATGTCAGTTCTCCTGTAGTGCTAAATTGGGCCAATTTAGGATTTGTACTTTTGTTGTTAGTAGAGTTGAAGGAAGAGGTGAGGAGAAAAATGACCTCTTGGCAAGGTGGCAGAGGAGGGCAGGAAAGGTACCATCATCCTGGGGTGGTGGTGAGAGGAGGGGGAAACACTTTGCCAGTGGTGAGGAACAGCTGCAGTGGGCATGGGAAGATGCCAGGGAGAAAGCTTCACCCCTGGACTCTTGGCCGCTCAGTGTAAGGGAAGAGGGCCTGGTTGAGGAGCGATTGGGCAAAACTAACCCATACCATGTCAAAGGAAGAGAACTCCTTCTTGCTTTTCTTTTCTTGAGACTCTTCTTTTGTGACAGTGGCTATATCAGTGAGATTGGTGGTTACGTAGTGAGCAGGGGTGGGAGCGCCATGCTAGTCTGTTCTCATTTGCTCTCTACTAAACTCTGATTTCCCAAAGGGCAGGGACTTGTGGCTCTCTCCTGCCTCTCACAAAATGCTTGGTGCCTTGTAAGCACTAAGTAAGAGTTTGTGGAATGGATTAGAGTGGCAGCGTGGATGAGGAAGGGTGTGTGGTTTGGATACTCTATAGCTATATGATATATTGGACTCTGTAAAGCACTTACAGGCAGATTATCTTATTTGAACCTCAAAACAGTCCTGCTAGGTCAGTAAGGTAGAAAATAGCATTCCCATTTTATAGATGAGGAAACAGAGTGAAGGAACTTTCCCAGAGCATATAGCTAATAAGTGGCAGAGCCTGAACTTGAACCCAGACCTTCAAACTCCTATTCCAGGGCATTTGCTTCAACACCATACTCTTTGTCCTTTGAAGAGGTACCTGACCGTCTTCTGTACATCCTGTCCACAGGAAGCATCTGTAGCTCCTTTGCTGGAATGGCAGACAGTGACATGGGAAGCCAGGAAGTCTTCCCCACAGAGGAGGAGGAGGAGGAGGTAACCCCCATCCCAGCTAAGCGTCGGAAGGTAAGAAAGACCCAACGGGACACTCAGTATCGCAGCCACCATGCCCAGGACAAGACTCTGCTGAGCCAGGGCCGCAGGCACCTGTGGCGAGCCCGAGAAATGCCCTGGAGGACAGAGGCTGCCCGGCAAATGTGGGACACGAATGAGGAGGAGGAGGAAGATGAGGAGGAGGGCCTTGTGAAGAGGAAGAAGCGGAGACGGCAGAAGAGCCGAAAATATCAGACTGGGGAGTACCTGACTGAGCAAGAAGAAGAGCAGCGGCGGAAAGGGAGAGCAGGTAAGACCAGGCAGGGGGTGCTTCCCCAGTGAGCTGCTGTCACCCGTCCCCAAACCACAGTGGCTTTGGCTTCTGGGCACCCTCAGGCATCTTGGGTGTTCCTAACTCTGCCTTCTCTACGCCTGTTCAGAGGCCTCTGCACCCACAAAAACCTGGTGCTATGAGCTCCAGCTGCCAGAGGGGGTCACTCAACACCAGTCTGAGGTTTTGGCTTAGGGCTGAGATTGAATAAATTCAACTGACCTACAGGTGAGCTGAGGACACGTGGGGCCCAAGCCCTCTAGTTTCTTATAAAATCTGAACCCGTGGGCAAGGCCAGAGTGACACCCTTGGCATGAGACAACTCGATACCAGGGAGTTCTCTGGTTGGCTTGAGGAAGTCGGATCTTTTGGGAGGTCGTGCACTCTCTCCTAGAATCCTGGGTTCAAGAAGAAAGAGCATTGACTGGCCTTTCTGGGTTGCCTCCAGCCCCTAAACTGAAAGGAAGTACAGTGGTTTTCTCAACCCAACGAAGAACTTCAAGTAGAAGTGGGCACAACTTTGCTTTCTCAGTTAAAGCCACAAAGGTTATTAAGAGGCAGGGGGAAGCTTTGAGGTGATCCGAGATGGCATTATTCTTGTCGGACCTGAGTCGGAAAAGCAGGTAGCCCGAGGAGAAAACCAGGCTTTCTTTGACCATGTCAGATGCTATAATATGTAATCATGGAGGCACAACCTGTCACCGAGCTAATAACAGTATGTTCCACTAAGTACTGTTCAAGAGCATTCCTATAATGGATTTGTAGATGAACAAAAAGCACATCTCTGGGTTCCGTAAGAGCACCTCTGTTTCTCATTCTCTTTCTTTGACCTCTGTCCTTAAAGCAACAATTGATTGTCTCCTGTAATGTATTCATTCTGAGCTGCTGGTAAATATCTTCAGTCTCCTGATTAGCAAAAATTGAATAACTACATTCTGAGTGGATGGTAGAATCTAGGCTTGCTATAATGCAAAGAAGGCTAAACCTCATTTCTGACTCTGTTTAAACAGAGACATATATGATACCGATCCCTATACTTAAGAGAGAAATTGAGCTAATTTTCATCAACTATATGAGAGAGCAGGGATAATTTTACCTTTTTTTTCTGCCAGAGCCATAATAGATTGGTCAGGAATGCATTGTCAAGCCATTGGCTTCAGCCATTTGTGTTAAGACGAAGAGAACCTTTTGTATCACCAATCTTCTGTAACAGGGATAGTTTCCTAGAAGCTTGGAAGCTTCTTATTGAACTTATGGGCTTTCAGAAGCAGAAGAACCTTCGAGGTTGCCTGGTCCAGTTTTCCACCCAATACAGAGATCTCCACTCTTGGCAGGCAGCCTTTACTTAAACACCTCCAGGGCACCCTTGGGCATCTTGCGTGTTCCCACCTTTGCCTTCTCTATACCTGTCAAAGGAGCATGGAGAACACCACTTAGCAAGGCCTCTTATTTGACTTGGGGGGCAGCTCTAGTCGTTGGAAAGTGGGTCATTCTCCCTCTGTGTGGCTGTTGGCTTTGGCATATGGTCTGGTCACCTTCCTCTAAATCTGATAGTGACATCTACATGGAGAAATTGCTTGGCAAACATCTCTCTTCTGAAAAAGCTCAATCCCTCTAATTACTGCCTATCATTCAGGTGGACATCAGGGAGTCAGGCAGAGCCTAAATTAGACAGATCACTTTACTCCTATCTGAGCCTCATGACCTTTCCTTTGGTCCTGGGCTTGCATCTCTCCCTTCTTGACCTGTGGAAGGAAGAAAAAGGTCACTCACACACCTACTACATCCACTCTCTGTTCTTTTCTGTGCTAGTAGGAAGCCTTTGCTTCACCACAGTTGATTAAACTCCAGAGCCTGTCATGCCCTGGGTAACAGGGTAGGGGCTGCTGCTTTTCCTGTGGTACCGAAAGCTATAATATGACTTCCCCATATTTTCTGAGGTACTCACAAGGCACGGTTCTGTCCCTTTTCCTCTTTTGCCTCAGTCTGAACCTGTTGCATCAAAAGCCTTGGTTTAGAATGTTTTGGTTGAAAGTGGCATTACAAGCCATCTAGCACAGGGGTCCCTAAGCCCTGGGCTGTAGACTGGTACTAGTCTGTGGCCTGTTAGGAACCAGGCTGCACAGCAGAAGGTGAGTGGTGGGTGAGCAAGTGAAGCTTCATCTGTATTTGCAGCTGCTCCCCAGCACTAGCATCACAGGCTCAATTCCACCTCAGATCATCAGGCATTAGATTCTCATAGGAGCACCGGTCCCCAGTGCCAAAAAGGTTGGGGACTGCTGATCTAGCACACCAGATCTTGGACAGGTATGAGGACCCACTCGTGGGTTGGAGCTAGTTGGGAGGAAGGGGTAGTATGATGGTATGACAGCTTCTAAGAACTTTGCATAACCTACAGCCAATTCCTCATACTGTAATAATGGCTCCCACATCTAGATCTGCCCTTGGAGATGTCACACGTGAGAGCAAGTACCAAGGTCCGGGGAGGCGAGTTGAGAACTTTTGGATCTTGTTCAATCCTCTCATTTTACAAGTTGGAGAAACCAAGGCCACAGTTACTCATTTCACAGTCATAGAGATCTTTTGTCATGTGCTAGGCATGGTGGTCAGTCCTGTGGAGGAGATAAAGAACACATGAGCATGGCCCTACATAAAGAGCTTATACTTAAATAATGCAATTATGATGCCTTATTCTTTCTAACACTTTTTAAAGAGGTTTTGCATATGCTACCTCATTTAATTCTCATACTAGTCCTGCGATATGGATTATATTCTCATTTTACATGCATAGCAACTGAGGCTTGGGGAGATTATGACTTGTCTCTAGCCAGTCACACAGCCAATGGTCAAGCCAGGTAACACTAATATTAGCTAAGACATAAGGGTAAACCTAGTCTATTCTCTGTACAAATGGGGGTTAGGACTGACCTGGGGGATGAGGCTCTTGGTAATGAGTTCCTAGTGTCATTCAGGGATCCCTGCTCTGGAACTGGAAAGAGCCATAAGAATCACAACCACACTTTTACAAATTAGAAAGTACTTTGTTCACTGAACTGTGGCTAGAATTAGAGATGTTGCCCAGTGTTTTCCAGTGACTTGATTTCCAACCAGGGAAGACCCCAGGTTTCTGCGACTGCCCGTCTGCTAAGTCCCCATAGCACCTTCTAGTTTCAGGGAGTTTCTGTGGCTTTGATCTTTGTGTCCTCAGAGAGTGACCACCAGGGCAGTCAGGTAGATAGAGCTGAGGCTATGAAGGAAGCCACCTACCATTTACTCCCCACCCAGTATACCTCATACTTTGCTTCAGCAGGGCTTCTAAATTTGATTTCATGTTGGAATGGAGAAAGAGACAAAGGGGGTGGGGGAAAAGCTGAGAAGAAAGTTCTGATTTGCTCTGGCCTATGGGGAACTCTTAAAAATTACCCTCATTTGTGGACACCCAGATGAGCTGCCCCCTCCTGGCAGGGCTGGGAGTTGTCTCCTGTTTGTAGAGGAGGGATGTTGATGTTGAAACACAGTGTCCATTTGAGAAGTGATACAGGTAGCTGATAGTTACACAACTTTGTACTGAGATTCTAATCCCCAAATTCCTCTGATTTATTTTAGAGGAAGGCGTTGCTTTTCTGTGTTCCGTTTCGCTGACATCTATTCTTTCTTGTCTCTTGCCTTCAGATTTAAAGGCCCGTAAGCAGAAGACTTCCTCCCAAAGTTCAGAGCACCACCTCAGGAACAGGAACCTTCTCTTGCCCAACAAAGCCCAGGGGATCTCGGATTCACCAAATGGTTTCCTCCCAAATAACCTGGAGGAACCAGCCTGCCTTGAAATTTCAGAAAAGCCATCAGGAAAACGAAAGTGCAAGACTAAGCACATGGTGAACGTCTCAGAAGAGACAAAGGTGTGTTGCTAGTGAGGGAACTTGTTGGGGAGGGGAGTGGGCTAGGGCTGTAGGCTTTCAGCAGGCTCCTCTGTCAGTAGGTCTCTGAGTGAATGAGTGAGTGAGTGAGAATAAGTGAGTAGCTGGGGAGGATCAAATTAACCCATATTTATTAAAGTATTTTAAACTAGATCTAGGAGGATTCAGGGTCAGATTTGAAGAATGGGAACTAAAGTTAAAGCTAACAATAAGCATTTGCAAACTATGGTTTGGCCCATGATGGCTTTTCCTCAACAGTCCTTGGATCTCCTTTGAATTAAGGAACAGTTAAAGAATATGGCAGGATACTAGCCTGACTAGCTTGTTAATATTCAATCAAGAAGCTTTTGTCTGGGTTTAACTCACTGGAAACCAATCAAGGAGCTTTCTGAGTCAATCAAGGTAGAAAACAACTTGTAGGAGCAAGGATATTAATGTCCAGATAAGGTTGCCAGAGGGTGGGGCTAAAGAAATTCCACTTGGGCCCCATTATAGTGCTGCCCTTCTCATGGAAGCAAAGGAGTAGGTAAGTGGGCACTCACTAATCTGTAGGCAGGTGAGCGGTCTAGAAACCATGTTCAAAATTGACATGTCTTTTGGGTCTGATGTTTATGGCATTGGTGTTGGGTTCCACATTGTACAGTTTGGAAAAATTATGCAGTCCTAATCCTGCATATGCTACCTCATTTAATTCTAAGTTGTATGTTTGAGAAAAATGAAGGTTTGGGTTCAAATGTATACCTGTAATATGTGTTTGTCATCGACAACCAAAAAAAGGTCAAATTGGGCTTGTTCTGGTGGTTGTGCTTCTTCCAGCTCTTT
Organism: Pteropus vampyrus; assembly: GCF_000151845.1. NCBI lineage: Eukaryota > Metazoa > Chordata > Mammalia > Chiroptera > Pteropodidae > Pteropus > Pteropus vampyrus. The sequence goes on from NW_011889347.1 coordinate 850,013, forward strand.
CTAGCTCCAGAGCAGGGATCACCGAATGGCACTGGCAAAAGGCGGGAGACCCAGGTGCTTATTTCCCTCCTCCTTTCCTGCTTCTCTCTCCCTCCCCCATTCTGGAATTTGGTTCCAGCTCAGAAGAGGTATTCAAGCCTATTTCCTTATCTTTAAAAATGGAAATGATATTCTGTGTCCTTTCCATCTCACAAGGGTGCTTAGGGAAACAAAGAAGGCAATGTTAAAGGCTTTGATAATCATAAAGTGCTCACCAAGGTTGGTGTACATCCTTGAGCTTGAGCTTCAGCTGAGGAAAGAATGAGAGGACAGAGGTACAAGCATGGAGTGGCAAAGTAGCAGTGACAATTCCCTTGGACCTCCAGAGGGGACAGGGAGGAGCAGCGAAGTCTGGTCTGTACTGAGTGTTCCTAATTCCTACAGCAGCTCTTGGAGGTAGGTACGGTTGCCCTCTTTTTGGTGAGGAAACTGAGGCTCAGGGAGGTTAAGGGACTTGTTCAAGGTTACTCAGTGGTCATGAGTGACAGCTGGGTTATAAAGCTTGCCTGGCTGCCCTCTGGAGCCCAACCTCCCTCACAGTTCATTCCATATGCCTCCACCCTGTAAATAGGTGGCTTTTGTCTGTGTTCCAGGGACACTGGGGTGGGGGCGGGGGGCGCAGCCTGGCAGGGAAACACTGAAATCCTGAGCACTTCTGGCAAAAGGTGGACGTCCTACTTCCATTCCCCATGTTCCTCCCAACAGTCAGATGGCCCATCCCCAGCCACCTGACATTTAGGAGCACATGCTAATACTTCTGTCTGGTTATTCTGCTGGCAGTGTGTCCAATGAAATGTTCTTCCCAGAGAGGTTTTTGTCCCTTCACAGGACCTCCTTTTCTCCTTCCTGCTTTTCTTTCTCTCCCAGTCACCACCACCTGCTCCAGTTGCCCACATAGCATGGTGCTTAATAGTGCGAAGTAAGGGGGCGGGGCAGGGGCAGCGGATGTGCCTGCAATACTGAAGCTGAGGCATTGGCCAAAGGCTTCTTCCTACAGGAGTTCCAAGCCAGGAGGAAAGTGGGGAGAGGGAGGTAGCCCCCATTTGCTCTTGTGTCTCCCCCTCCCAGGAAGCCTTCCTTGTCTCTGGCAACTTTGGCCACCGGAAGAAGAGTCATTTTTTGGCTCCTGGCTTGGCTTTGCAAAAACCTGGGCACTTTACCCAGCATCCTCTTGTACTTCCATTATACACCTCTGTCCTCCTGGCAGTAGAGCAGCATTCTAAGCTCAGAGCCCATGCTTTTCTCCTAATGATTGTTCCTCTATGCCCTTTCGGGATGGGGACAGAAAGCAGCTGCTGTTGTCTTGGGATTTACCAGAGGAAACAAATGCCTGGGGCCCTTTTTTCCTGGCCTCATGTCTTTCTAGGTGTCTTTTCTGGCTGTCTAGGGCTCTGTATATAGCTGGCTTGAATCAACTCAACAAATATTTGTTGTGATGATGTGCCCAGCTGTGAGTTAAGTGCTGTAAAGAACAGAAGAGAAGATAACAATATGAACCCTGCTCCCAAGGAACTTAAAACCTAGCAGGGGAGGCCAGACTTGCCCATGAAACAATGGAAGGAAATTAAGACAGGCATCAGGTACCAGATTATGTGATTTGGACTAGGTGTTCTGGATATGCAGAGAAAGATGGCATTGGGGACTGGAGTGTTGTAGAAGACCTATGATTTAAGTGAAACTTTGATGCCCTGATGGGTTTGGATAAACTGAGGAATGCATCTATTGTGGTGTAACAGATGACCCTAAAATATAGCAGCTTCAAACAATGATAAACATATATTAACACACAGTTTCTGGGGATCATGAATTTGGGAGCAGCTTAACTAGGTCTGGCTTGAGGTCTCCCATGAGGTTGCAGTCAGAATGTCAGCCAGGCCTAGATTCATCTGAAGGCTTAACTGGGTCTGGGGCTTCCAGGTTGGCTCCCTCACATGGATGGCAAGTTGATGCTGGTTGTTGGCAGGAGGTGTCCTGTCCTTGCCTATGGCGCTCTCCAAAGAGTTTGCTTGAGTGTCCTTATGACATGGCAGCTGGCTTCCCCTAGAACAAGTACTCCAACAGAGCACGGCAGAAGCCACATAATCTTTTAGGACCAGGCCTTGGAAGTCACACACTATCATCCCTGCAATCTCCTATTGGCTAGACAAAGTCAGCCCTATACAGTGTTCTACTACACAAGAGCACGAATGTCAGGAGGTGATGTCTAATGAGGGTACTGTCTGCCCCCTGTCCCCCCACAATGATTCATGTCTCTCCCACATGCAAGGCATGCCCCACCTTTCCCAAGGCTCCCCCTAAATCTCAACCAATTATGGCATCAGCCTCAAGTTTAGAATCTCATCATCTAACTTAGGTCCAGGTTTAGATGTGGCTCCTTGGGTCTGGTTCCTTGAGTATAGCTCCTGGAGCACAGTTCCTCCTGATACAAAGACCCCTGAACTAAAGAGACACATTATTTATCCCCACAGATGCAATGTGCCATGGCGGGATAGGCATGGGAACTTGCTCTAGACATTCCAGTTCAAATGGGAGGATAAAGGAGACACACAGGGGTCATTTATGAAGAAAGGACTCTAATGTTTTGTGAGTGTCTACCCTATGAATTGTTCTAGAGCCTTTCTAGTTCATTATCTCAAAGATCCTGCAAGGGAGAAAGTGAGGCTCAGGTTGGGCCTTGCAGCTAGTGGCTGGCAGAGGCAGGATTCAAACCTGCCCCATGTGGGCATGAGTGTGACCTGGGGATGCAGTGTGGTGGAAGATGGGGAAAGCCTGGTGAGGGTTAGATGTGAAGGAAGGTTTTTAGACTAAGAGTGAAGGCCTCTGCAGCTGTGCCTCTTTAGTCAAAGATAACTATCTCTGCTTCTCTTTATTCTCAATTTGCTTCTGCTTATTTATATAGATGACTTGTAAAAACCTCAATAAATGGGGATTGAGGCAGGTGAAGAAGGCATGCAGAGTACTTGAGAGAAGCTGGATGTACCCTCAATCCCTGATTTCCATTTCCTTCATCATTCCTTGTGTTTTTGTGGTGGAGGATTTGAGCCCTTTTGCTTCCACTCGCTGGGTGGAAGTGGATGGAAACCTGTGCTGATCCGGGACTGCATCTCTGCTTTCCAGGGCAAAGGGCGTTGGAGCCAGCAGAAGGCACGATCTCCCAAATCTCCCACCCCAGTGAAACCCATAGAACCATGCACACCCTCTAAATCCCGAAGTGCCAGCCTAGAGGAGGCCTCAGAGTCACCTGTAGCCCGGCAGATTCCCCCAGAGGCACGTCGGCTCATAGTGAACAAAAATGCGGGTGAGACCCTTCTCCAGCGGGCGGCCCGTCTTGGCTATAAGGTAAGGAGCATCCTGGTTGCAGGATGCCATTGCCCAAGCATCTGTGGTGAAGCTTCTCCCATTGGCTCTTCTGTAGCCTGGGCAGAGCTTTGTTTGGGGCCTGAGCCCAGGCTGGCTTTCTATTGCTCAGATGGCCTCTGGGGCCTCCATGTCTCTGGTATGGTGTAGGTGAATGTAAGCTTGTTTGAATGGTAGTTTATGATGAACATAATTAAAATGGTAGCACAATATCATCCAATACATTTCTAGGCCAGAAACGGGATTTGGGGGTTTTTGTGTCACATTTCCCTGTGCAGTGGCTCCCCCACTCAGAGAGGAACACGGGTGATCATTGCTCATCCTTAATATCCCCATCTAACAACCTCTCTTTTTGGCTTCCAGTAGTAGAGGGGTCAGGAGTATGCTGGAGGGAAGGGCTGGGTTCACTCCACTGTATACTACTTCCCTATGGATCAGAAGAAAGCAGGAAAGGAAGCTGGTGTTTATAGAGCACTTCTTTTGTCATGTTAAGAGCTCTGATTACTTCATATCATTTCATCTTCACTATAAGCCTATGGGTGTAGGTTTTATTAGCCCCATTTTACAGGTGAGAAAATCAAGGCTTAGCAATATTAAGTATCTTGTTTAAGATCACCCAACTAGTACATACATATGCATCTGAATTCACACCAAGGTCTTTTTGATTCCCAAGTGCCAGGGTAGGGGTGGAAGCCTGACTCATTCACTATCATGAAATAATGTTGGACATTTTGGTTTCCCACTTTTTATTGATATGAACTCCCTTGACCGTGTACCGTTGCCCATCACACTAAATATTTCCTCAGGATTTGTTCCTAGGATGGAGCTGCTGGATTATAGAGTAGGCCCTCTTTTTTCTAAGGCTTCCGATGCCTATAACTGACTCATTTAAAGACAGCCATACACCTAGCCAGGCTGGCTTGTATAGAAGAACTGCCTTGACAGTGTCTCACGGCAAGCAGCCATCTTTCTTGAGCACCTAGTGTAGGTGCCTGGAGGACTGCCAAGGGAGATTTAAAGAAAAGACATTGAGCAACTTCTTCTGTCAAGGTTAATTTTCTTTAACTTGGAGCCAAACCAGTAAACAGGACATCACAGGAGAACCAACTAGGACAGGGCCTGAACAGTAGGACAGCATGTCACAGGAGGGAGGGAAGAGTAGTCTGGGGCCTGGGAGAGAGGTGGGCGTCTGCATTGCTGGAGAAGGTAGAGGGCCTCATGCTCCCCCAGGCACAGGCTCTGTGATAGCTCCTATATCCAGGAGGCAGCACCCCCAAGGCAGCACCCCCAACTCAGGCATACACGCTCATTCGCAAGCTTGCTTACTTGCTCTACCAGCCAGCCTGTGAGCTTGCTGTCAGTAGGACAGCTGAGCAGCCCATTTTGCCAGGGCCTGGGAGGGCTGAAGATAGGCCCCCAGTAGCTGCTGTGGCCTCTTCCCTCAGAAGAAAAGCTGCTTCTTCCCTCCCCCTCAGCTTATTCACCAGCTTCATACCCAAGACTACCTAGGGTGCTTCTAGGCCTGGAGTCCTGCCTCTGGTCCTATCTTCTCAGCCCAGGGAAGCTAATTACTACTACATGGATAAATGACCACAATGAATTATACTTGCAGCAATCCTGATTCGAAGGGAGGACTCGGATAAGCATCCAGGGTTAGTACTTAAAACAATGAAAACCAGCACCCACAGATAGTATGTAAACCAATTATTTCTTGCTTGCCACCACAAATCTCATTACTCTTGCAAAATCCCAGACTAAGGAACTGGTGCTCAGGGAGGCCTGAGGGTTTGGGCTCTGGGTGGGTAGGTGAGCCTCTCTGAGGACCTCACCCCAACAACTCACACCCAGATGAGTGTTCTTGGTCATGAGAAATGTCTCCCTGTTGCCGAGAAAATAGCCCAGAGCTGGGGCCTCGGTGATGGCAGCTCTGGACTGACTTCGCTGACAAAAGATTTTGAGACTTGCCTGTCAGTCCCCAGAATAAAGGACAGGCTCTAAGACTCTACAGACATTTGGAGAGTTTTGACCCTAACTGGGGTGGTTTTAAGAATTAGGCTTCTCTTTGCTTATGGACCTATCTCTGTCCCCACAGGATGTTGTTCTCTACTGCCTCCAGAAAGACAGCGAAGACGTGAATCACCGCGACAATGCTGGCTACACGGCTCTGCATGAGGCCTGCTCCCGGGGCTGGACTGACATCCTGAACATCCTGCTGGAGCACGGGGCCAACGTGAATTGCAGTGCACAAGATGGCACGAGGCAAGAAGGCCACTTCCCCTGCCACTCCACCCTCCCCCAGCTAAGCCCCAGTCTGGACCTTTGCATCACACCAGGCTGCGAGTTATAGAGAGGCCTTATCAGGAGGTGTTTCAGGAAGACATCTGTAGGCTGTAGGGGGAACTGGATTAGGGCAGAGGTGGATGTGTTCCTGGGTGGCCAGTCCATATCCGTTACCAAGGGAAGGCCGGGGTTATCTAGGGATTATCCCATCAGATGCAGCTTCACCAGAAAGACTGCTTAGGCTTCCTGCATGCTGTCCTGGTGGTGTACCTGTCTCAGGCAGAATCTTGGGCCTTAGGTACCAGGAGGCTGACCTTAGGGTAACATCCAGATTTTATCCTTGATTTCATCTCTGTACACTTTTAAAAAGACACCTGCTGTGTCTTAAAGAAATTGCACCCATTCTCTTCTGCTCCATCAGAGGGCCTACTTCCTGGGCAAAATTGAGACGTGAGCTGCATACCAAGTAGGGGACTTGAGTCAAAGAATTTAGGCTCTGTTTGGCCACCACTTGGTGTATGGACCCGTTCTGCTCATCCCTGCTCATAGGTGGTCATCCCGGTCTTTCTGTTGCTAACACCCAGCATCTGCTTTAAGTTTAACCTCAGTCAGAGGCCTGTTCTCTCCCAAACTCCAGATCTACCAGGGGAGCTCCATTGTGCCCTAGAGATTCTCCCAAGGTATGCAGGAACATAAGAGACAGAAATGAGAGGGAGGAAAAAGAGACATAGAAAGAGAAGGAGGTGAGGGGATGTAGTGAGGGCTGCAGCCCAGAGGTGGTTCCTCCATCCTAAATCTTACCCACATTACACTGGGGTGATCTCATTTTACTTTTTCCTGATGAGGTAGCCTGAGATCTAGACACTCAGGTTACCACTTGAGCCCTATTGTCCTCACCATGTATCACCTCTGCAGGCCAGTTCATGATGCAGTGGTCAATGACAATCTGGAGACCATCTGGCTCTTGCTATCCTATGGAGCCGACCCCACACTGGCCACCTACTCTGGACAGACGGCCATGAAGCTGGCCAGCAGCGACACCATGAAGCGCTTTCTCAGTGGTAAGCACAGCCTAGATTTGAAGCCATCATCTTTGGGATTGGCCTTTGATTCCTGAACTCCTGAGGAGATATTCTTCATCTCCCTCCATCTCAAACAATTTCCATGAGGGGTGTCAGCTCTCTTCACAGGATTTCCTTCAAGGGTCTCGGAAATCTCTATGCACTTTTAAGAGCCCAAAAATCTACTTCCTCTTATCTCCATGCCGTGAGTGTCCACATCATGTGCATCCTCTTCAGGGCCCTGGTAGCCCATGGGGAGGCATATAGAACAGGCCTCCTTGTGAGACAGCAGCCCCACTAATAGATTTAGTTGGAGGCAAAACGAATTGGCCTGTGCTTTGAATGGGATGACATTTGCAAAGAAGTGACACTTAGTGTTTTGCTTTTGTTTTTGCATTTTCTCCTATTGATGATCACAGTGAAACCCTTTGAACCCCTCCTGATGCTTCATTCCTCCCAGCCCTTCCTTGTGGTAACTGCGATGTTCCCTCTGTACCTCTCCTTTCTTTTTCTTCTTCCCTCACCTGTCCCCTCTGGAAAAGTGTCTGGTGTTCAGGCCCATGGCAAGGGCCACAAGCCAACATGTGTTTATTTTCTGAATAGTGGATTGCAAGTGTTTGTCTGCAGTTAGATAGCGCTACTGAGTAGGGCAGTGGGGGAGGGGGATAGATAAGGAGGGAATTCTAGCCTGGACATGCTCAGTGGAAATCTCCTCAGACTTGACCTCTGAAAGAAGGAATCCTGCCTCCTCAGTGACATCAAAGCTTGGCCCTTGCTCTAGCAGTTACTTCTTCAGACAGTCTGTGCAGCAGACAGAGACAGAGCAGCCGGGAGTTGTATCACTGACCCTCCTTGGAGCTGTTGATGTTTGTGGTAGAACCCCTCTTGAACTGGGAGCCCACAAAACCAAGGGTTTGCCCAAGGCCACTCCCTGGTTGGTCCTTAACCCCCAGAGCAGCAGTTCTGGGCTCACAACCAGGGGCTCATTTGTTTATTGAACAAAGGTTAACTGGGTAAGCTGATGATGGAGGAAGAAACAAGGGAACCTGAACCGAAAGTCTCTGTGAAAGGAGGACTAGATGGGAAGTACAACCTAGATACTAATAAAAGCTGGAGGGAGAGCAATAAGAGGCCACTGAGGGGCCTTGGTTTCTGCTCAGCCAGCCTCCATCCAGTCCCCAGTCAAGCCAACTAAACTCTGCAGTCCCTGGTTACCATGTACAGGCCGCAGGCCTCACAGCCGAATCCAGCCTCTCCTTAGCTCGGAGAAGGAGGACTGCCTTTTTCTTTCCCCTAGCTCTGGAGTCCCAAACCCCTGTCATTGAGGGGCAGAGCCACTTTGTGAGGCTCATTCAGCCATTTATCCTAGGCTAGTGATAACTCCTAATCCCTTTAGCTGAACCATTACTGAGGTGCAGGGCCTCCTCCCACATACGGTGCTTCATATGTACTCTTTCTTACATATACTCATATGCTAGACTCCTAGGAAAAACTATCAGAGATGACTATCTAGAGCGTCTCAACTTGATAGAAGCACCACGTAGAGCTCTGTCTCTGATCAACAGCTATAATCCAGGGCCTCTGTGGGCTAGAGACTGCCATCCTGAGGGTCTTGGAGCCCTCTGCATCCACATAAAGCTATGTCTGACCACCAGAGTAAGCAGATGAACTCTTCTTCCCAGACCCCTTGTCCAAAATCCTGAAGAAGTTTAAATGTTGAAACTATTTTCAGTAGTTCAATTAAAAATAAACACTTTCTTTTCTGTTCTCATCTCTGCTAACTCATCCCAACTACTAGCCAGTCTTTCGATGCCTCCTTAAACTAACTTGAATGCCAATGCCTGCTGCAGAATCAAGAGGAGACTTCTTAATTCCCGCACTCCCCAGCCTGTCCAGGCAGACCACCATTCAAATCTTGATGTTGTTTCTCAGCTGTATGAGACGGAACTGTAGCTTCATAATGGGGGTCAGAAGCTGAAGAAAGTGTTAAAATTGGGCCACCTCTTTTCTGTGCAAATATCAAGTGGCATTAAAGGCAAAGCTCTGTCTGGCTGTTAGGAAAAGTGCTAGCAAGTGGGACTAGGACCTTGGCCTGACACCCCAGGGAGGCAGGCACTGGCAGCAGTCAGCAGGTTTCCAGGGGGATTTGGGCCCAAAGGCTATTTTTGCAGATATGAGAGGACAACGCTCAGTGTCTTTTTTAAAAAATTGAGGTGAAATTCACCTAACAACTATTTGGATGTGAATAATTCATTGGCACTTAGTATAGTCACAATGTTGTACAACCATCATCAGGGTTTTGTTGTTGTTGTTGTTATTCCATGAACTGAGTATTTCTGTTTTGTTTGTTTGTTTGTTTGTTTGTTTGTTTAAATCCCGATACCCCATCCCCAGATCTCAAGGATCCACTGGGTAAAGTGGCATAGTGGCTGTAGGGAGCAACATGAGGTTGGAGGTTGGAGAGGCAGTTCCCTCCACTGCCTCCCCACACCTGGATGCTTTTTGGTAGACTTGTGGATTTTTTTTTATCTTGCCTGTCTGGCTGAGGTATTTAAAAAACTTTTTGCTTTTCATCCCCAAGCATTTGCCTGACCAGACTCTCCGCAGATTGTCTTCTTCTTCCCCTAGTGGAGATCCCACTGGGCAGAAAACGAAGGTGCATCCCTGTAGGGTACAAATCCCCATTTTTTTGCAGGCAGAAAAGGTGAGCAAGAGCATCAGGTTGCACCTCACGTGTGGCTTCCCTTATTTTGTGCAAGTCCTCTGTTCTGTGAATCAAATCCCTTTTTAAACACACAAAGGAATGTCACTATTTACAGGTATACTGTAGTTAATTCTTTTGTAAAGCAGAAGATACTGGTATTCATCTGGGTTGTAAATGTAGCTTTTCCTATATTGGGTTGGCTTAAATGGAGGCCCATTTCTCCTGAGATCATGAAGGATATAGCAGCTCTCTTTCCTTCCTTCATTCATTCAGCCATGCATTTATTGAGCACCTGTTAGGTTTCAGGTACAGTGCTAGATACTTGAGGCCAGACAGTGGGTCCTTTCTCTCTTGTCCGGGGGCTTGGAGCACCAAGCCATCCAAACCCTCCCAAAGGCCTTTGGAAGAAGACCTCCTCAGGGCAAGTGACAGGCCAGCATGTGACTGACTTGCCTTTGACCCTTTGAAGAGAAGAATGATATCCAAGCTAGCCAAAGGAAAAGAGTTTCATTCTTTCTCCTTTGTTGGAAAGAATGTAGGGGCTTGGAGGCATTGTTGCCATATGGTTTGGGTCATTCGAGGAAGTATCAGGATTGCTTTTTCTTCCACTGATGAAAGGGTTAGCAATTTACCACTTGAAGTCACTGAATCACAGGTTTTTGTTTTTCTTGCCAGACACCTCTGCCACATGATCCCATGTAGAAGATTGGTTATTTTTTGTTTTTCTCTCCTTTCATGTCCCTCAGCTGGCAACTTGGTTGGAGGAGATGGAGAGGGGTATGATGGGACCCTGGAAAATAGAGAAACTCTGATTGCCAGGGTGACCACTCACATTGAGTACTTTATTTTTTTTAATTGAGGCAAAATTCACATAAAATTAACCATTTAAAAGTAAACAATTCAGTGGCATTTGGTACATTCACAGTGTTGTATAACCACTACCCCTATCTAGTTCCAAGACATGTTCATCACCCCAAAATGAAACCCAATACCCACTAACCAGTTGCTCTTAATTTTTTCTCCCCAACCCCAGCCCCTGGCGACCACCCATCTATTTTCTGTCTGTATGAATTTGCCCATTCTGGACATTTCATATAAATGGAATCATACAACATGGGACCTTTTGTGTCTGACTTCTTTCACGGAGCAGCATGTTTTCAAGGTCCATTCATGTGGTAGCATGTTTCAGTTCTTCATTCCTTTTAAGGTTCAATAATATCTCATCATATGGATATGCCACATTTTCCTTATCCATCAGTTGATAGACATTTGGGTTGTGTCCACCTTTTGACAATTGTGACTAGCACTGCTATGAATATGCATGTACAAGTATTTGTTTGGGTAACAGTTTTCAGTTCTTTTGGATATATACCTAGGAGCAGGATTGCTGGGCTGAGATACTTTTGAAAGAAAGGATAAGAGTAACAGACTCAAAGTTGTGGGAGTGGGCAAGGGAGAATCAAGGAAAAGGAAAGGCAGTCTTCATCATGATTTTCTGTAAAGGTCTGTGAGGAAACATGACTCAAAGCTGTACCATCAAGTAAACCTTGCAGTTTCTTCTTGTATACCACTTGTGGCCTGTTTAGACTTTTGCATCTTTGCTCAAGCCAGTTAACTTTTGGCTATCTCAAAAAGGTAAATTCACCTGCAAATAACAAAAGATTTGCTGTCAGTGAGAATTAGAGGAATGAGCCAGAGGCTCTAAAGGCAGTTCCTAGAAAGGAGCCTTAGGAATGTGGTGAGCTAGGGCTGCTCTGATGGAATCCTTCTATGACCTCTTGTGGAGAACAGCAGTCATTTTAATGCCTAGGTTTCAGCATGTTGTTTAAGCAAGCACATTACTTCATGGTCTCACCTTGCAGTAATTCCTCCCTTCCTTCCTTTCTTCCTCATATATTTATTATGCTCTTATTATGTGCCAGGCACCTGGGCTTAGGTACCAAGAAGACAATGATGAACAAGACAGTTGTGGTCCCTGCCTTTTGGGAACTTAGGATTTCATTCTTTTATCTCCTAGGACACCTAGCACAGGGCTAGGCACAGAATAGACAGCTACTTAACTGACAAATGCTTTGGGAAGAAACTACTGCCAACTCTCAAGTGGCACAGGATACAGAAGAGCACATAAGCTGGCAGCCACGACCTCAGGATTTTTTTCATGGAATGCACAAAAGATCTAACGTACGCGACTAAAGGTTTTCCACTGTAGCTGCTCAGACATTAATCTGAAAGCTTCTCTCTGGCTGCCTTTTCCTATTGGAAGAAGCCCTTCATCTCCTAGAAGGTTGCTAAAAAAGGACTTCTTCAGTAGGTCATAACAGCCAATAGGCACTTCTGCTGATAGGATGTGTGACCCAAAAGGAAGGTATGTTGGAGTGCAGTGATACCTTCCATTGGGGGAAACTAGCTCCACTCCCTTAAGAGTGGCAGCCCGCTTCCTCCTGGTATTTTGTTTACAGAGGGTACCCTCACCTTACCTGTGCCCTTTGGACTCTCTTTTGTTCTGTTTCCCAGGTGTCACTTGAGGGCTAGTAGCAACTATACACAGTTAAATCAGCTTGCCAGCAGTACTAGGTGGTATATTGACAACTGCGGGGTCATGTGTCCACAGATAACATAATTGAATTTGTCCTGAAAACCTGTTTTTTTGTCTACATGGAGTTGAGAGGTAAAACAGTTCTACTAGATGATGACATTTAGCTAGGAAACAAGCAGGCTGAGGGGTGGCCTCATGTCTGTCCTCAGATCAAGTAAGCAAAAGGTGGTTTTAAAAAAATTATTTTATTGTGGTAAAATGCTTATAACATAAAATATTTTAATCATTTTAAAGCATACAGTTGAGATTCACAATGTTGTGCAACCATCACCACTGAGTTTCAGAACTTTTCCATCACCCCAAAAGGAAACCCTGTACCCAATAGGCAGTCACTTCCTCTTCCCTCCCAACCACCAGTCTGCTTGCTCTCTCTATAGATGTGCCTGGTCTGGACATTTCATATACATGGAATCAGATAATATGTGGCCTTTTGTGTCTAGCTTCTTTCAGTTAGTGTAATGTTTTCAAGTTTCGTTCATATTGCAGCATATATCAGTACTTCATTCCTCCTTACAGGTGAATAATATTCCAATGTATGGGTGTAACACATTTTGTTTATCCCTCATTTATCTGAATGACATTTGGGTTGTTTCTACTTTGGGACTGTTGTGAATAGAGCTGCTATGAACATTCAAGTATAAGTTTTTGTTTGAATACCCATTTTCATTTCTTTTGTGTCTATACCTCGGAGTGGAAGCAAAAGGTTTTCGTGAAGATAAACTTGATCATCCCCCCCTATGTTTTTCAAAAATGAACAGAAATTGTGCTTCCTATCTCACTTTGAATTGGGGATAGGAATTGGGGATAAAAACATTGTGACCAGCAGAGAGTTAAAATCCTGGGATAGGTCTAGGATTCTGCTTAGAGAGTAATTTCCTACAACAGTTAAAGCAGGGATCCCAAACCTAAATGGCTTCATCTAAGAAAGAGCAGGCTGGGTGGGGACTGTTGAACTGAAGAAGAGCACGTGTCACCTCTCCCTCCAGCTAACTTTTGACGTGCAGGAATGTAGATGCAATGTTGCCAGACCTTCTGATTTTTTTTTTCCAAGAAAAGTTGGAAATCTGGATTTTTAAGTGAAATCTCTCCATTTAAAAATGATAGATGTTAATTTGGCGAGGGGCAGTTTAAAACACTGGGCCAAACCCCAGACGGTCAGTGTGCTAGATTTGGTCCTGGCTGCTGGTTTGCAACCTCTAATTGACAGCCAGAAGTGTATCACTCTCTTGTCACTCCTGGCCCCTTTTGTGGTCCTTCTCTTTTCCCATTCTCCTAGCCCCACATGGACATACTTTGCTTCTAGGTTCCTTCTCTAGGCTACCCTCCTTGTGTCACTGCCTTCTCTTCTTTCATCAGATCACCTCTCAGATCTTCAGGGCCGGGCAGAGGGGGATCCTGGTGTATCCTGGGACTTTTACAGCAGTTCTGTATTGGGTAAGCTTTCAGTGGGATTATTCTCACTCCTCACCCCCTGACCCCCATCTATGGCTCAGAGATGCGGGATTTGCTTTGGGTTTCACTGATTCTTCTCAAAAGCAGGAGTGACTTTGTGGAGGTAGCCCCTCTTCCCGTTAGTAGTTTGCAGACTCTTTCAGTGCAAACCCTAATACATGCCTACCCCAGACTCAGAACTCATTGGTCTAAACCAGGAAATGCCACTGATTTGGACAAAAAAAAGCTATTTAGCCCTCTATCATTCCCTACCCTGGGTATCTCTTTTTAATTCTCTCTTCCAAGGTCCCTTTCTCCTTTGTTTTATCCTAACCCTGCCAGAAGCCCTGCCCCTACATTATCACCTTTTGTGATATTGCTCAAACTCAGGAGGGACCCAGCCCCTCATCTATTAGCTGCCATTCCCTCCCTCCCCTGCCCCCACAATGTGCACAGAGTTTCTGAGATAGCTACTGTCTCCCAAGCCCTTAGCCTTCTGGCCTAAGCTTTCCTCTCTTGGAAGAGCAATCAGTCTTTATCTGTGGCATCTAGCACTCACCATCAGGCCAGAGGCTGCAGATTGTGGGATGCACCCACCTCTAAGCTTAGGGGAAGCTGGAGCAGGAGAAGGTTGGGATGGAGCGAAATATGCCACACCCAAACTCATGGCTTGAGAACGCAACTGGCTGAGCCCCCTTCAGGCTCTTGGGGATCCAGCAGGTAGTTAGAGTGGTTTGGGGAAGCTGTGGGAAGTGAAGGACAGGTGTTTTTACCTTGCCTTTGACTGCGATGGTATCTTCAGGCTTCCATCTCCCAACAGCTTTTTTCCATTTGAATTGTGGAGGAGTACAGTGAATCTCTGGCCTCAAAATACTATCTTCCAGGGCTAGAACTTTTATGTGCCCTCCCAAGGACGGGAGCCATGGGACCGGTGAACCTTGGCCCTGGCCAGGAGGCTGTAGGCTTATTGTTTATCTCCTAATCACCCACACATTCATACCCCTTTGTCTCATTGGAGCATTTCTATTCTTTGGTTTTGTGCACGTAAGTAAGTCCTAATTTCCTGTCTGCTCTTCTTACAGAGGAAAAAGACGGGTTTGCCTGTGACCTCCTACATAATCCCCCTGGGAACTCTGAGCAAGGAGACGATGGAGAAGAGGATGATTTTATGTTTGAATTCTCAGACAAGCCTCTTCTCCCTTGCTACAACCTCCAAGTGTCAGTGTCCCATGGGTAAGTGTCTGAGAGATCTATGGAGACCGAGCTCCAGGATCCTGATAACTCCTGGCCTGCCTCCCTGGGAAGGGTGGAGTTCTCCAAAAGGGAGCTGAGACAAATGCTGGAGCATGGGAAAGATGATATGTGACCAAGGCCAGCCTGACTTTCCAACCCAGATTGGTTATGTTCACAATAGAGACTATAAGCTCTAGATACATTGACTGTATTTATTTCCCCAACCCCAGGTATGAATTCACTCTTGAAGGATTTTTGTACTGTTCCTGGGTGTAAGAGATGATTTTTGGGCTTATGAACTATTAGAATCTCTGGAACATTTTGTGTATTTTCTGGGGACAGTTAGACAGAATATTTGAAATTGAGATTCTTGGAAAAGCCAGGACATATGGTTGCCATAGCTATGGGGTCACTGGGGTCCTTAAGTAATCCACAGGCTAGTTTCTCATAGCCTTAATGCTAGCAAGATGATGGCATCAGCGCTGTCATCTCAGATTACCATGTATTTTATAACGGGGATCACCCATCTTCAGAGACTAGAATATTCCTGACACTTAACATTAGACTGAACCCATTTAATTTTTATTTGATGATTCAGAAGGGAGTTGGACAGCCTGCAGGGATGTGGTTCTTTTTGGCTTCACTGTACAGCAACGTGTGGCAGTGCTGGTTAGAACGATGCAGGATAAATTGTCCTTTTGTTCTTAGCCTCCATCATTAAGTATTTTCTTCTTGTTGTTCTCACATATTTCAGATACCTTTGCGAACACTTTCAAGGATACTTTTCCTTTGATATCTATTCTTAAAATAACAGACCCTATTTTTTTTAAAGTGAAAGAGCATGAAACACATATAGATAGATAGAGAGAGAGAGAGGGGTGGCCAGTGGATTAGGAACCCTTCAAGTGAGCCCCTTGGTTGACAACTGTAACTAATCAACCAGTTTCTTTGCAACCCTTCCCCCATGGCCTGATAAGAATAAAAATAGCCTATATGATGACACTACTAGGTGTCAATTTCAGGGGATTTTGGTCCTTATTCTTCTGGGTATCAGCTGATCCCTGAGGGTAGGGCTAGGCTTCTGAGATATAGGATTGCACAGTTAATTCCTCCAAAGTATTCAGCACCTCCTTCTCCGAAACAGGATCTTGGGCCCCAGGCAGTAAAAGGACCAGAGTAGTGCAGACAGAACACAGGCAACCAGGGCTGCGCACCACTCAGCCGGGTGGCGGGCAGGTTTTTGGTTGAGACCTTGGTGCAAGCAAAGCTGGTTTTCCTGATGTTACACCCCGCAGTACTTTTTTCTGAATCTGCACTTCCTCACAACTTCAGCACAATGTGAAAATTTTGTTTTTCGAGAAGTGTGTGTGTGTGTTTGTGTGTGTGTGTGTGTGTGTGTGTGTGTGTGTGTGTGGTGTGTGTGCAGGGGTGTAGAACAATGACTCTAAGGCCCTGTGGGGTTCAGAAGTGCCTTCTGCATCATCAAACCAAAACTAAATTGTTATCGCTAGTGTTAATGTTCTGGGTTTTTCCCGCCCCGCCCCCCATGCTTTGAAAGTGATGGTCTAAGTGTATGGTATGTGTAAGCCCTTTCTCTCAACCCAGAACACTCCATTTCCTGATTGTGTGGGATGACATAGTTTGCACTAATTTGGAAGAAACATTGCATTTTAGGGATGAGGATTGCGGGTCTCAGTAGAAGTTTTAGGAGCTGTATAGAACCTTCAGTTCCATAAACGTGTCTTAAGCAGTTGAACCAGGTTAGACCCCGAGGACCACAATACAGCTTGGCCTTCAGAGAGTCTCCAGTCTAGTGGAAGAGACAGACAAGAATATACTTGACCCTAACAAAAGACCAAATGTCCTAAGCAGATGAATTATGTAAATAACTCAAACAGTTCAGAAGAGTGTCAAGTGAAAAATCACAGTTCCAGTCTACCCTGAGCCCCCATTCCTATGCCTCAGAGAGAACCACAGTTTACGTTTGTTTTGGGCTCCATTATAAGTAGTATAATAGGGATGTGAACCAAGTACCAGACTGTGGGAGATAGGATGAGCAACCATTTTCATCGGGGAAAAGCCTTACAGGTGATGTGGTGTTTTAAGCTGGGCTAAGAGGAGAGGATGAGGAAGGGTGTTCCATGAGTTAAGGCACTGAGACGTACAAGTTTAGAAAGTTCAGAGAGCAGGGCTAGTCCTTCCTCAAATGGCTGGCACTTGGTGGGGTGGGGTGTACAGAGAGAGGCGGGGAGGTTATAGGGTGGAGATTGGGCTGAAGAGGTTGAGTGGGGTTATGTTTGGAAGGTCTTGCATAATATCATGTGAAAGAATTTAGAGGTTTTGTTGTTTTTTTTTTTGTTTGTTTTGTTTTGTTCTTTTGTTTTTTTGCTAGGAGTACTGGTGATCCATTGAAAGCTGTTTAGGAAACAAGTGAACAGGTCAAATTTTGTTTTTAGAAAACAGTAACAGAGGATCCAGTGGGGAGGTGCAGAAGAGTGACTCTTGGCAGAGGGAAACCAGTTAGGAGGCTGATGTAATATAGTCTAGGCCAAAAATGGCGAAGGCTGGATGTGGGACAGTGAATGGCAAGGAGGGAAAGCCCTGGAAACAGGGACCATTGGCATGGGGATGCAACATTTCTTCCTGGTTTAGTCAAGGCAAATGTTTGGCCTATGACAGACAGTTCTCTCTAGTACCCCTCCCTGCTGTACCTAGGCTGCTGCCTAGTCTAGTTGGGTGTGCTCAGCAAAGGCAGACTTGCTGTAACGTGAGCTCCAGCCCTGCAGAAACCATGGTGCTGCTGCTAGAGGGAAAAAAAAAAAAAACTTGCCTAATGCATTCCAGAGCCAAAGAGAAATGCCTTTTAGATTACCCGCAGTTTCTGCCTTTCTCCATGGCCCCCCTCTGCTGGGGAAGATCTTGGAGAACAAGGAGGCAGAGGAAGCAGGAGTGAGAACAGGAAAGGAAACCAAATAGGGCTGGCAAGGGTTGGTTGGGGGAAGACCTGGTCCCAGAAGATGGTAAATTCCAGGTCATGGGTGTGTGTAAGGCCTGGGGAAGCCCTGCTAAGTTTTAGATTCTGGAAGGCCCCTTTCCCTCCTGCTCTCGTTTTTCGGAAGAGGTTAGTCAGTCATGGGTTAAATGCTTGCCATTTAGCTGATAGCTGGGCCAGCCAACGGAGGGGCAGAAAATTTTCGCCTTAGCTACACCCAGGAATCCTCTGGTTTTGTGTGTGTGTGTGGGTGGCGGGGGGTAGCCAGACTTACAGCTTTCCTGGGCCTTCCAGAGTGCTCCCAGTATCCTCACCACTTCCCCTCAGCCCCCTTCCCTAACTCCCATCCTTGCCTTTTCCAGGCCCTGCAACTGGTTTCTCTTTACTGATGTCCTGAAGAGGCTGAAGCTTTCCTCGAGGATATTTCAGGCTCGGTTCCCGCACTTTGAAATTACCACCCTGCCCAAGGCTGAGTTCTACCGGCAGGTGGCCTCCAGTCAGCTGCTGACTCCTGCTGAGAGGCCTGGAGGCTTGGACGAATGCCCCCCAGGCTCCTCTGAGACTGTGGAGCTGGTGCGGTATGAGCCCGAGCTACTTCGGCTTCTAGGGTCTGAGGTGGAGTTCCAGCCTTGGAACAGTTGACTGGGAAAACAGTCCCTCCCTTTTCTTCTTTCTCCTCCCAAGTTCACCCTTCCCAACCTCCCCTGTTTTCCCCCACCCAGCACCAGACTGCAGAATGAGGCAATAATATGGACCAACAAGAAGCCGCCTTATCAATGCCAGCATTAGTGACTGGATTTTTTTGGGGGGTGGGGTTAAAATTAGCTCACATCTCTCTGTCATCGTTATTGTTGTATGGTTGATGATGAAGGTGGAAAGTTGAACTCCACGTCTGAAGATAAGAGGTCCCCAGGGTGGTGGGAGGTGGCACCAGGTTCCCTTGGACTGGCTTCCTTGTGTATGACCAAGACCAAACCTGGGCCCTGGGTGGCCATGGCCTGTCCAGAGGAGAAATGAGAAAAGTTAAATCTCTGAGTGCCCCCCTATTCCCTTGTGTTCTTCTGTCTTCCATAGTATTTATTTTATTAGTATTTAATTTGTATTGTTTCATTGGTTTCTGATAAGTCTGTATCACTGTGATGATTTGAGACAATTTGTTGTATTGAGGGACTTCACCTCCTTTCTTTGTTTTTCTTGATAAGCTCTGGAGCTGCTCCCTCCCTCCCTCTGACAAAGTTAATCCCAGGTTCCCCCACACACACACTGGGGAGGGGGTAGGGAGGCCATTGACTTATGACTAAGAAAGGTGGCTGGTGCTGGCCCAGGGTTGAGGGGTCAAGGGTAAATCCTGAGGCTTTGGTGCTCCACCACTCCCAGTTTTTTCTCAGTTCACCACCCCCTGCCCTTTGCAGCAGCCCCACTATTTTGAGATTAGTGTTTACTGGAGATGGGAGAGGATCGTGGGAGTGAGGGGTTTAATTAGTTACTCTAATAGAGAAGAATTGAGAGTGGACCTGAAGGATAAGGTTGCCCCCTCCTCATGCTTTCTTCGCTGCTCCCCTCAGAGTGCACAATATGGGTTTGTTCCTGCGGTTATCCCCCCTGCACCCCCAGCCACCTCACCCAGGTATGCCCTCACGCTCCCTGGATACTGAGCCTCTCAGATCCCAGCCCTTGGCCCCCATCTCTCCCCGTCACCAGACACAGCATCCCTTTCCTCTCTCTTCTCTCTCTCCTTCCTCCTTCTCCCTCTGCCTCTCATTCTTCCTTGCAATCTGTAGAGGTTTCTGGGGTTGACTGTCAGATGTGAAATCCAGGTCTCAGCTGTTTCCTAGGTGAGGGCAGGAGACTAGTCTCCAGCAGGGACCTGGGGCTGAGTGCACGGCCTCTGGCCTCCAGCACTGGCCTTGTTCAGGGGGAGAGAGGGAGGAGCTTGGGCTGCTTCCCTTTTCCCAACCCCCTCTATGGCGTTGACTTTCTCACTCTTGTTCTTATTTTTCTACCAATTGCTATTTTTCCGAACAATCCTTGTAGAGAGTATGTGCCATCCAAAGGCAGGAGGGCCTCACTGTGGCTGGCTCTAGTTGGAGATGGTACATTTTTATTGTACAGGTGCTAAAACAACAACAACAAAAGAAGAAAATGGAAAAAAAAGACCAAGTTAAGTAGA